>NC_137674.1:12302521-12367521 GCF_963989245.1 Nansenia antarctica
AGTAAGGAAGAAGATTGATTCAAAGATGTTTTAAAGGACAGAAACCACATATACAGTTTCACTGTCATACACACTGGACTCATCCTCTGAACCAAAAACAAAAGGAAAGACGAGGAAAAACAAAACAATAAGATACTAAATGACGCATATGCAATGATCTCCGGACGCTTGTGGGTGGTTAACTAGTGACGTAGTGTTTGGCTGAGGGCTGTCCATAGAGCCCATAGAAGTCTGGGTGTCTGTGTGTCTGGGAGGCGTCCATCCAGTCCCTCATGGACAGCCCCTGCAGCGACTGGGCTCCAGTGGACAGATGGGGGTGATGGGGATAATCCTGCGAGCTCACCCAGGGAAAGGAGCCCGATCGTGGGTACGGAGGGTGAGCGCGCGGCGGGACCCCGGAACAGTAGCAGTTATCCATGGTACACATGAGGATTTTACGGCCCCCGTACTGGGGTAGCATGGCCTGCTGCGAGGGGCCCCCGCTGGGGAAGTGTGAGGAGGGGAACACGGGGCCCGCGTGGTGGGGGGCCGAGGGCGAAGCGCTGGAGCCGGCCCCCAGACCCACCATGTGTTGGGCTGAGCTGCAGGGGACCAGGGCAGGGCCGGAGTTAGGGGCCTGAGAGGAGGAACCCTCGGCATTGGAGGTTCCTTGGTGACCCTGACCACCCAAGAAGGACAGCTTGCTGCTGGCACTCCCTAGAGGAGGCTCCAGGAAGCCGGGGGTCCCAGCACTGCCCTCTGGGAAGGCTGCGGAGTGTTTACGCTTCTCTGCTCCACTGGAACTAGAACCGGAGATGTTAGAACTGCACGGATACGGAATCGTCTGGAGGAGGGAGGGAGCACTGAATGGAGCTGAGAGAGAGAGAGAGAATACATTTTTATTGGACTTTAAGAATAGAGCAAGAACATCTACAAGAAATTACTAATTCATTTGATGAGAACAGTCTGGAAGCCTCTCTCTTACCTTCCAGCATCTTCCGCAGGTTCTTCTCTTTCTTGGCAGTCTCAGAGAGGAGGAGTTTAGAGTTGAGGTGGCCCACTCTGTGTGGTGGGAGACCACTACCAAGGCACAACTGAGACCTAAATGGTACAAACCAGACACAAGTCACACACACAGCTCGCTTCGTTTAATTTCTCAAATGTGTCAAGTAGAAATGCTTACCTGTCCATTAATAGCTTCACCGGTTTGGTATTCTGAAAGAAAAACAAAAACAGATTAGTGTGATCATTCAGATCTGCTGTGAGAGTTGGTCTTCCCTAAAAGATACATTTGTTTGTGTGGGTGTACATACACTTACTGAATAATGTATTAGGAACACCTGTACACCATCTCATTCATTCAGGTGGTGTAATGGTCTGGGGGATGTTTTCTTGGCACACTTATATTAATGGGCACATTAATACCAGTCAATCATTGTTTGAATGCCACAGCCTATTTGAGCATTGTTGCTGACCATGTGCCTCCCTTCATGGCCACAATGTACCCATCTTCTAATGGCTACTTCCAGCATGATGATGCACCAGGTCACAAAGCTGAAGTCTCAAGCTAGTTTCATGGACATGACAATGAGTTCAGTGTTCTTCAGTGGCCTAGTTCCTAGTCACTAAATCTGAATCCAATGGAACACCTTTGGCATGTGGTAGAATGGGAGATTCACAGTTTGAAAGTGCATCTGAAAAATCTGGAATCTTGGCAGGAATTGCGTGATGCAATCATGCCATCATGGACCAGAATCTTAAAGGAATGTCTCCAAAATCTTGTGGAATGCCACAAAGAATTGATGCTGTTTTGAGAGCAAAGATAGGAGGCCCTATCCAGTATTAGTGTTCCTAATACAGTTTTCAGTGTGTGTGTGTGCGTGTGTGTGTGTTCTACCTTCATAAAGTTAATGTCCTCCGCTCTGTCGAAGACCATCTGTACTGAGTTGAGGAGTTTGTCTACTTCTTGTCGTCTCTCGTTGAGCTGCAGTGCCTGCTGGGCATTCTCCTGCCGGTATCTCGAATGGGCTTTATCAAGCAGCTGCATGGTTTCACCCAGGTCCTCTTCCAACACTGCCTGCATCCGTCTGTACTGAGCTCTCACCTGCTCCTTCAGATCACACACTGCATCCTATTAAGAGAGAGGGGTTAGAGTCAAACACACACACACACACACTGAGAGTGGGTCTCTATGGCTCAGACACAGAGGTAATAGTATGTTTACTGCCAGTAGAGATAGACACAATGAGCCTACAGTGCATACCACTGTACCATACAAACCGAGTCAATTAAAGTAGCTCCTCTACACTCAAGAGCGAGACAGGTGTAGTGTGTGTATGCGAGTGTGTGTCAGTTACCTCCACCTGTGACTTGTCTGACTCCAGCTTACAGAGCTGCTCCTCAATGTCCTGAACCCGATCATCAATCCTCTCCTGCTGTCTCATTAACATATGCTGGAGCGGGAGAGAAAGAGAGGGAGACAGGGGAGGGGAGGTCAGTATGAGAACATAAAATACATCATAAGACACTGATGCACACAGACACACAAGGTTTAGTGCAAACACAGGTGCTAGTGAGGGCCGTTGGCAGTGGCACTATGGGGAGTGTCTGAATTAGGAGGAAAAAATCTGCACAGCTGATGGCACTTGACCTGCCCATTGTCATGAACACGCCTCTATTACCACCTATTACCACTAACCCACCTAAGGGTAATTTCACCAGTTACCACTGACAAAAATGTGTGTGTGTGTGAGTGAGTAGAGAGAGAACACAGAACAGACAGAGAAAGTGAGATTGAATGAGAGGGAGAGAGCAGAGCGGGAAAGAAGATAGGAAAGGGGGGGAGTGAGAGAGAGAGCCTTTTTCATTTTGCACAATATCGCTCCCTTTGTTTACGCTGTCTTCTGTGTCAGTGACAGATTATCAGGTCTGTGTGCATGACACCAGGGTCTGCCCTCTCGTTCTCTGTGTGTGTGTGTGTGTGGCCACAGCTTTTACAGGTCAACGGACAGAGCAAGAGAAAGAAGGAGAGAAAGACCTAAAAAAAGAGAAAGAAGACAGGAATAAAGGGAGAAACAGAAAGAGGATACATTCCTGTGGCCCCTGGTGAGTGGGTCCCAGTGGCTCTGCTCTGATACCAAGGCAACAGGCCTCTTCAGCAGCTAACAGCTCTCACAGTCCCACAGACAAACAACAGTGTCAGTAAACCTCTCTCTCTCTCTCTCTCTCTCTCTCTCAGGAGGGGAGAAGCCTTCTTGTTTTGTAGGACCTCAGGGACTTAGTTTGGCAGGTTTTGGTGGGTCAGTGTGAGAGGGGTGGGGGGGGGGGGGGGGTAGGCCTATCTTACTGAGAATTTCACACCTAAATGGTGAAAATGTTTATTTCTGCAGATTGTTATGCTTGACTCAAGCTCCGTACAAACATTTTCGAGCTGGGACATTACATTGCTCTGGGTACTGTGTGTGTCTGCCACTACTGTAAACCACAGAAATCTGATCCCTTGGTTGAATATAGACCTAAGACAAGTAGTTTTAGTAGACAAAAACAGAACACTCAACTGGCCTGTGTTACTGCAGTGAACATTACTACCGTTGTTGCATTATTCTGCTCTGTGTTCTGCTCTGAGTTTGTGTCCAACAGAGAGTAAGGACAGACACAGACGAGGGACCGGAGCAGAGCGTTAACACACACGGCTCTAGACGGTCCCTCTGCACACACACGCGCGCACAACTCTTCATATCCTCTTCTACTCTTCCTTTTCTTTCGACCCTTTTTTCATTATCCTCCATTTGCCCTTATACGTTGATCAACTCTTTCCCTCAACATCCAGACTTTACACTCTTTCCCCCCCTCCCTCCCCTCTTTCAAAGTGAGGTCTACGCAGGTCTGACCAGGTGTGAGTTGAAACCAGGGAGCAGCTGCAAAACCCAGTCAAACTATTGCATAGGAGAACACACATCAGGCCTCGACATAAAACAGACTCTTTCACTTTGCTCAGTACTCACCACACATCCTCCACATCTCTCTAGCGAACACCAACCATATCATACAGGATTCGACATGGATTATTGGCACGGTATTTGTGTGGCGTTCACCTTCTTCAATGCTTATTTACAAACTCTAAACTGCTTGTATGGTGTTGATGCCATGTCACCGGCTTGTCTGTGTGCCTGGACACTTCTGCTTGGGCAATCTTCCTCTATTGTCATCTCCTCCAGTTCCCCCTCAGACTTCTGTGTCTGAAATAACCCAGATGGAAACAGTTCAACCTGTCTGGGTACTGATCCGCCTAGCCTGCTCTCTCCAAGTGTGAAAGCCTACCTTTATCAAGATAAAACTCTGATGATCACTTTCCCCACTGTCCTATTCAGGCGCCCAGAGCCCCACTGGTCTGCCAGTATTCTCATGTTTAAATTAAGATCCCTGGTTACAGCAAACAGAGAGCCTTTCACAATCAACTGACGGCAATTTCCCACATCTAATGTCATCGACATATTGCAAGGAACTGACTCAGACACACAAGGCCCTCAGGAAAGTCCAATAAGAAAGAAAAAACGTTATTTCCTGTTCAAGTTCGTTAGAAACTAATCTATTAGGTTGTGTGGGAAGTGTCTGGTCTCAGACCGAATAG
This sequence comes from Nansenia antarctica, assembly GCF_963989245.1. Lineage (NCBI taxonomy): Eukaryota > Metazoa > Chordata > Actinopteri > Argentiniformes > Microstomatidae > Nansenia > Nansenia antarctica. The sequence goes on from NC_137674.1 coordinate 12,307,131, forward strand.
GCCTGCACAGTAATGTCTGTTGTGTTGCTTTATGCCATTTTTTTTATTGTGAATTGGGTCAAATGGGGTACATAACGTTTGGGATTATTTATCACCAGTCGATAAAGAACAGAAATCCCAAAAGGAAACACATTTCTGTATCAATGTATTTGTGATTTTCTTTACCACATAAACCGACTACATTCCATCCAGATGCAATAATACCAAAACAGACCTTTGAAAATGACTCAGTATCACAACCCCACATTCAGATTAGTGACGCCTTTAATCACTTGGACAAAGAGCCCTGTGTGCCTTCGCTCAGACATCTCAGATCAGACCTTTAGTTAGAATACCAGGGATATTAGGCTCACTATCAACAGATCTTATCAATACCCTATCACATTGAAGAGACTGAACAACACATGGCTCCCTCATGAGAAACATTAGCATCATACCGTAGGGGAAATCAAGGGAAGCACACCATTTATGGAATGGACGATTCTACTTTATATACTACAATATACTTTTTTCCTACACCGTCCTGCATCTTGTCAATGTTATTGCACACTGACGTTGACCCGGTATGTGCATATGTGGGGTTGGGGAGGGGGGGAGGGGGGGGTAGACCTGAGGAGAGGAGCAGACTCAGCATGTGAAGACAGGCTGGGAACTACTCTCTCCTAAGAGCTACTGCTGGCCCCACTCCCAGTACACAGCTGGCCAGAGAAAAAGAGAGCGAGAGTGAGGTGTGTGTGTGTGTGTGTGTGTGTGTGTGAGATCAGGATGCTTCAGTTGGGAAGGCGGATGGAGGGGGCGACTGGGGAACACACCCTTCCTGTGGTGGGCGTGGGGAAGAGCACCCCTGGCTGGACTCAAACCAAACCCCACCCATAATGCCAAGAGGCAAGGAGTGGGACAGAGAAGAGGGGGTGGTTGCTATGCAGTCTGACTCCAGGATGACTTGAGTCACCCTACTAAAGAAGCAGCTGCGAAAGAACAGAAGGATGTGTGCGTGGAGAGCAGCTGTGGGGAGAGAGCTTCCCTCAGTGACTCCCCCTCTGACTCCCCTTCCCTCAGAGATCTATAGACACACACCGCTTAAGCTTTAGAAGTATATGGTCTACATATTGGCACCAAACGTTCCCGGCAATCTTCTATCTATCTTATTCCAAGTTAGAATGCTTCATCATAACATTTGGTGCCAACATGGCAGACAGTACAGTACGTCGAATGTAATAATGGAGAAAGTACAGGTGGCTATTCCCAACCCAGTAATCTCAGATCGAGGGGAGTAGAATGGTGTAAAAAGAAAAACTTTAAGGAATTAAATGAAGCCTGTGTGTGTTATAACCCTGTTCCCTCGTCTCTCTCTCTCTCTCTCTCCCTCCCTGGCTGAATGTTGGCTGTTGTAGAAGCCATGACACATTGGCAATGTGGAGAGAGGCATTCCTCCACGCCTCCCCTGCCTGGCCCGGCCCTGCCAAACCCACAACAGCACAGATCATTAGTCATCAGCGCTAGCTGGAGTGACACACGTGGGTAAAACGTTATTTTAAGTTAACCCTATATGTGTGCGTGTGCATGTGTGTGATTACATACGTGTGTGTGTGTGTGACTAACAACCTGTTCCCTCGTGGATAAAACACATCAACTGTCATGAGAACAAAGATACTGACAAGAATGAACTAGACCACATTCTGCCAGGAATTTGCCCCCATACCATGTAGTCATTATTTCCTGTTTGGATAGACTGCATCACTTAATCCTAATTAAGGGCATAGGGAGTGTTGGGCAATGTTAAAAGGAGCAGGATGAAGTTCCTCCATGACACTTCTCAATCATCAACGGTTTTAAATATTGTGTTAACTCGCTTGAAGGTTAGGGACAACCTCTTCCTGAGGGACAGCTTTTCATCTGTCTGGTTGTTTCAGATCAGTGATGACAGAAGAGACACGTGAAGGAGAGGCTTCAGTCTCGGCCTTCTTCAGTATGCAGCGACTGCCATCAGTTCACCTTGCCACTGACAAGTGTGTCTGTTACAGTATTCACTCAGCACAGGCAGAGTAATCTGGAGCTTACAGAGCTCTCATTTCAAACATTATCCTATTAGCCCGCACCATACATGCATGCTGAGACCAATATGATAATGCACAGAGGGAAAGGGACCAGTTTACGGTTACCAAAAATAAAATAACATTAGAAAATCTGTCTGTTGAAAGTGTGTGTGTGTGTGTGTGTGTGTGTGTGTGTGTGTGTGTGTGTCAGAGACCATTGCTTGGCTTGCTAGGTGAGAATAGACCTATCCATATTTCTAGCCTGAGCCTACTTGCTCTCTTGCTGTATACTATAGATATTCAGTGTCTTAAGACATCTCAAGATGTTCTGTGTCTTCAAGACACAGAAAATATGGCTCTTATGCTCCATGTCTTAAGTGAGTGCATCATGAGTGCATGTCTTCAGGTTAGGTCTTAAGACATCTTGACAGACAATTTGGTTAATTAAGACATCTTATTAAGACATCTCAAGACAAGGTGATGGCTGGGTATGTAGGCCTACATACATACCTTGATAAATGGCGGCGCGCTCTGACGCAAGGCTGGGGGAGCTCCCAAAATCTGTGCTTTTAAGTGTTTAAGTACATTTGTATGTACATTTTTATTGTAATACTCATAGGGAACGGCTGTGTAAATAGTACCTACAGCCTTTATTTATGTAAACCAGCTCTTTTCCCTTCTTGTTTTTAGTTTTTTTTCCTAGCACCAGGGGAGCCCCCCCTCCCAAATTTCGTTGTTTGGTACCTGTACTATATCAATGACAATAAAGACCATTCATTCATTCATTCATACATACCCGTATGTCCTTGCGCCGCACCTCCACGTCGCAGACCGCGTGTCCGTGGCTGTGGGCGCAGCGGGAGAAGCAGCAGTACTGGCACACGGCCACCTGCTCCGCCTCGCAGTGGAACAGCCGATACTCGTCGTGCTGCAGGCAGCTCCAGGCCCTCACCTCCTCCACGTCCACCAGCAGGTGTCCCGGGGTGGCCGAGGGCTGCTGGAGGTGCGTCTGGACGTGGGACTGGCAGCACGGCGCGTTGCAGCGCAGGCAAACCTTCTGGGCCGGGAGCGGAGGGCCCCGTCGGCACAGGACGCAGTGTAACACGGTGGAGGTCTTCTCCACGTTGATGGAGTTGAACTTCTCCACTATATTGGTCAGTTTGAGGTTCTTCTCCAGGGTGGGTTTCTGATTGTACACGTGATTGCACTCGGGACAGCGGACCATGGCCGAGTCCTTGGCCCACGCCTCGGAGATGCAGCCCCGGCAGAAGTTGTGCTTGCACGGCAGCTGGATGGCCTCCTCGAAGATGTGAAGACAAATGGGGCAGATGAGCTCCTCTTCAAAGCAGTTCTTCCAGCTGTCCGCCATGACGCCCAATGTGGATCCCACAAAGTAATGTTCCCAATGAGTCTTGTTACAGTAAAAGCAGGTTGTCAAGTCAAAAGAAAAATCGTCCCCTTGTTCCAGAAGGCTTTCTATTTGGGAAGGATAGTGTCCTTCTTAATCCAAGCACTCTGGGAAAAGACTCGATTCATACATGTCTTGATTCTGAATAATTTGGAGAGCAATTAGAGTCCAGGATACATATCAAAAGCATCCCGAGTTGACTGTTACCGTTCATATGTTGGACACAGATGGCATGGCACAGAGGCGAAGGGACATTCTGACGGGACAGATTCTCCTCTCAGCGCGCAGGTCTTTAACTCTGTGTGGAAGGACGATCTCCATCTGGAGACACGAGGAGAGTCGACACAGAAGTTGACCAAATGCAGTCAGTTTGTTTGGCAACTCAAAAACAACTCGACTTTTAGGTCATAAAATGTCAGAAGAGTGATTTTATTTTGTCCCAAGATGGGAAAATCTTTCCTGTGTCTTGATACCACTTGGCTACATAATCAATACCACTCTAACAGCATCACCCAGGTGTTATTCTAACAAGCTCAAATGTTTGTCAATATACCCTGAGAAGGCAATGGGCTACAATATCCATTTAAAGAATAGGTCTAGAAGCTATCAAATACAAATGGTTAAACTCGTTGGCAGAACGGAACAGAAATGTGGCAGCGATATGATTCTGAATTCCATCGCATGAAGAGGAAGTCAACCGAGCAAACAAGGATACATTGTAACAGGCAAAGCGGAGGATAGGCGAAAGCCAGTGTCCTTGATTGTATCGGTTGTATATATAATAGTTACAAAATAGATCAAGCACAGTTAACGCCTCTACCAAACGCATACAATATAGATTTTTATAACTACCCTATTTAGTCTTAAAGGCAACGGCACCGTTTAGCCCTTGTTTGCTTTCTGTCATCAGCCATCTTGTTTTCCTCTTTAAATTGAATTTAAAAAGCAACGCTACTATTTACTTTCATATCTCATCTGTGCGCTGCAGCTCAGCTTTAGTCCGTGAACACAGAGAACATCAGAAGGCTTTAGAAACGCTCCGTCATATCAAGCGTTTCTTTCGGGTTTTAGGGTCCAAGTCAAGTCCTTTGTATATCCGAAGCGCAGTATTCCGGTCGCTATCTGGATTATTATTTATGATTTTTTTTTCTTTCTTCTTCTCTCGAGCGCCTTGATGAGAGGAATGTAGACACACGGGACGCAACTCTGAATAGGGCTTACACTGACTCCCCCCTACCCCCACCTGAGAACCACGTGACCCTACCCCCTACCCCCACCTGAGAACCACGTGACCCGTCACAATCCCCAGATGAGAGTGTTACATTAGTTTTCTTAAGATAGGATAATAAATAAATCTGTTCAATGGGCATTTGCCAAAGTAGCCTACTGTTAATCAGTATTTATCCTGTATGGTGTATATGAAGATGTTATGACGTTTTATCATGAAAATAATTGACACGGCAAATCAAATGAAGAACTACAAATCCCAGATGACAGGAAGATGACGTATGACTGCTCTGATTAAATCAACCCCTATTTCATTAGTTTTCTCTATATAACGACGTCGATCATTGATCGGAAACGACACTATATAATAGTTTGCCTAACTGGCCATCGGATTTGGGCTCCTAATATCTAAAAAGCACTACGGTTTTCTTATTTTATCGGATTAAAGGAGCGAAGACCAGAAATTCCCATTGACCGCCAGTCAAACTTCTCCGCTTCTATCACCCAAAAAGGGGCGTGGACATGACGGGAAAGTACCCGGATGCGTTGCTCTGATGAATAGATACATAAGAGGAGGAGTCAGAGTGGTAAGGGGGCGGGGCTAGATTTAAAAGGGCAACTATTCTGAGCGCCGTTATGACCTTATGAGAAATTATGCATTGAGAATAAAGATTAATGTCATCTTTCAGCTCAGCGCTCTGTCTGTTTTGTTTTGATCCACATACATTAAATTAGATGAGGATATGGTTATTATACTATGCTTTACATCATAATACCATTTTGATTTGTTTTCTTGAAAGTTCTTATTGTTTTAGAAGGACCCCACTGTTTTAATGTAGACATTGTCCTAACCACTGATAACAAATCAGATATTTCGTAATCCCTATAATGGTCAAGGGTATAGGATTGGGGGTTGGGTAATCTGATCCTAGATTTGTGGTAAGAGGCCATTTCTATCTGGGGGACATGGAGGGAAAGGTAGTGAGACCCATCTCTCTTCAGGCTACATTTGAACTGTCCTCCTAAAGATCTCCTCCTCCCCACTACCCCCTGTACAGTTTCTCTACTATAAATACATTTTTAAAAGTCTTCCTTCTTCTAGTATGGTAACTGCCATAGTATGGTAACTATGACCCCTAGTTATAGCTTAGATTACTTTTTCTTATAATGACTGATGGATAGATGACTTAGACAAATCATGTATTTGTTGTAAGTCGCTTTGGATAAAAGTTGCGAAATGCCAAAAATGTAAAGGGAGTACTTCTGCAAGGCAGAATCCATCACCATAGAGCAGGGGGGGTGGACTGCAAAGCAAACAACACCTGCACTCAGTCATACAGGATCAATGACGCAGCTGTATGTTTAAAAGGGCAACGCCTCATTGTGGAGGCTCATCAATGATAATGTTCATTATTTCAATATTCAAAGGAGGGTTAGGAGGTAGGGTATGAATGGTGTTGCCGCTGTAGCTAAGACTTAATAAAACAAATATGAAAATAAAACACTTTGTACCGCTAAATGTAAATCTCATCTCTTGTTCTTTTATGAACAAACATGTTGACTTTTTTAGGCTTCTACCTGTGCTCATGTTCTGTTGCCATCTTGTCTGTCAACACTGTAGTTACAAGACAAAGACTGACCAGCCAGGCATTTAATGACTTTAATGTAAATAACTTTAATGCACTTGGGATTACAAAAGCATAGGCAGTTTAGTGATTCATCATAAAATAATAAAAACACAATATCACAATCACTTCTAAAAAAAAGAAAATGCCCTAATAAAAGCTCTTTTTTACACTTTCACTAAGAATACAAAAAGAGAAAACAATACTTGTAGAGAACATTTTGTGAAAAACAGGAGGCAACTGTTGAAAAAGTCATTCAACAAGCAATGAATAGAATGCAGTCATGGCGTCAGGAATATCTGTGGGATGCTGGATAAAGAATGTCGAGCTAACCTTGATTTAACCAAAGAAATATCATTAATGGAAATAACTAAACTTCAGTGGATAGAACCTGACATGAAAACACAGGAGCAGGAGGCAGTGAATACAGTCTATTCAGAAAATGCATTCAGGTACATTTGATTTACATAAATCATTAAGGATAAACTCTTGTGAGGGAGACATGAAGGACAGAGGACAGGCTTTGGTTTCATAACTAAGACCGTATTTCAAAATGAGCGTTCAATACATGTAGAATGGACCTCAGCTTCGATAAGTTCTATTTGATTAGTTATTTCTTGGTAAAGAGAAAATATGACAGGTTGATGCTGCACATCAAATATTTGACAAAGGACACACAATAAAACAAAAGATTCATGTGGTCTGATTGATTTTCACAGAGGCTGGCAACTGAATAAAAGTTCAGTCTGTTCAATAAAAACCTAAAAATCACAGAACTGTGATCCTATGAGACCCAAACAGCATTGTAACCTCTCTGCTCCACTTCTAGCAACTTTGGCATGTCCGTACACATACAAGAAACATTGAAAAAGAATGTCCAGCACTTTAACAACATGGATACTATACATAGGCCCGCTTTTAAAAGAACACTGTTAAATTGTCACCCTTTATTTTGAAATGGAATGTAGCCCTAGTGAAGGAAACACCGTGCTGACCCTGGATCTAAATCAGATGCAGCGAGGGGGGGATCTCCCTTCTAGTCAGGTCTGTGTCTTTGCCTGTGCTCCTCCGCTTTCACACCTTGCAAACCAGTCATATATGTACTACATAGTACATACATCTCTACATACATATGGCTCTGGCTCATCCCCATTGTGAATCTCCTGTGTCTATATCACCAATGCTCCCACTAGCATTCATGTAGTGTAGTGTGAAATATTGACTCTTAGGAGCTGGGCTGTCTGGAATGACAACATCCAGTATTTTGTATCTCTCCTTCCAGTCAACATCTAACCCATGACTCCTACTCCCATCGACTAGAAAACAATCTGGACAGAGAAGTTTCTGTAGTGTTTCCAGACATTTCATAAACAGTAAAGTCTGTGAGGACAGTAAGGAATCTAGTCTTAGGCAAAGTGACAAAAAGATGAATCCTCCAGATAAAACCCTCCATAATCTCCTGACTGTATCCAACTGTAGTTCAGTCTCAGGAGGGAGGGAGGACAGGGTCAGTATGGCAGAGTCTGGCAGACCACCGTGGTGGGTCAAGATGGGCCTGAGCCCCCAGCCAAGGGACAGCATCTATAGGTGTAGGCTAGGATGTTTCAGTGTGTTTGTTTGTTAGTGTGTGTGTGTGTGTGTGTGTGTGTGTGTGTGTGTGTGTGTGTGTGTTTATGTGAGTGTACTGTTCTAGTCTCTCCACAGAGATTGGTGTAAGAAGGTGAGGGTGAGAGGCTGTGTGAGTGTGAGTGTGTGTGTGTGTGTGTGTGTGTGTGTGTGGCTCCAGTCTCACTGCAGAGGGCTGTCGAACACAGAGTCTGGTAGGACAGAGATCTTCAGCTTCTTCTCTGGCCAACTGTACTCTTTCGGTAACTTAGTCTTAAAAAAAAAAAAAAAAAAAGGAAGGAGAAAAGCATTTAATGATATCTATCTCCCACAGCAAAAATAATAACCATCTTGGTGACATAACTAATAACATAGCAACATAGCATGTCTAAGGCTTCCAGTTAATATAATTCTAACAGTTCTATTAATGGTGTTATAGACTGAAATGAACTCTACGTCTCTAAAGGAGTCAAATGTTTCACACACCTCCTCACGCGTATTCAGCTCCTGTAGGTCCCCAAGCATCTGTTCAACAAACTCTTCAGTCAGCAATATCTAGAGGGAAGGCAAGAGAGCAACATGACATACGTATGTGTACAGTCCATGTAGCAAGCAACATGGCTCAGCTCAGAGGCAACAACCTGACATAATGCATCACTCTTTAAGTCATTTGCAGGCTGCGTCTTCATAAAGATCAATAAGTAGATGTCAAGTCATTTTCCAGTCTAGTATCTTCTTTTCGACAATCGGCTCTTCTGGGCTACTTCTAACTCCAGGTGCGGGCCCAAAGCGAGACTTTCCAAACCGGACTTGCGTGAACATTGATGACACAAGGCTGATTCTAATTCAAGGAATCACTTGAGGCTTGAATCCCAATCACCAGAGTTGCTCGAACAAGGCCTTCTTTTTAATCGCGAATATACTAATCAACGTACGTGGAATACCCCCCAGTTCAGCACTTGGGGGGGATAAAAAGGGAGAGATGATTGATCTTTCTGCTCTGCGTATATATATGTGTGTGTGTGTGTGTGTTAGCCCTGAGAGATATCCAGATTTCTATACTTTCCTGCCAAAATACTCTGTGGTAACAGTCATTTTTAAATCCAACTGTCCAACAGTTTTCACAAGTCTGATTGTGTGCCCAAACCCATTCAGATTTCCTGAGATAAATAATTGTGAGAAACTGGTAAATTATTTATATGAACAGCGTGAACTGTTATATCATATTCAATGTCTAAATCTGACTACGGTACTCTACAGCCTTCTCTGCTCTGCTCATGATCAATCAGCAACACTCACTCTGTGTGAGTGAGCGTGCGTGTGTGTGTGTGTGTGTGTGTGTGTGTGTGTGTTCACTGTTGTAGCCTACTGTATTCACTTAGACAAAGTCCTTGCGCAATGCGCATGCATTGTTTATTCTGAAAATGTAAACGCAACCTTGAAAGGCAGTTGATACGGTAATACCAAAAGAAAATAGCACTGCGAATGCAGAAGGGCTCCAGCCAAGACGCAGCATTGTTGGGGTGTACCGACCATATCTGTGTTCTGTTTCTGGACACAAGCTGGATGCCATAGCCAAGTTTCCCTGGAGAAGCTGCCCATTTTCACTAGCAACAATAGTTCAAAGTTAGCTGGAAAGCTGGTCATTTTCAATGCAGGTAATATGGCGCCATCCTCAGAAAAAACAGGCTTTGTTCAGTTAATTTACCAACTTTATTATCGATAACATTTAAGTGAAGAAATTAACAACAGGTTACCAACAAAGCTGAAAAGATGTGTGTGTGTGTGTGTGTGTGTGTGTGTTATGGTGTAAATGAGTGGGCTCGAGTTAGGCATTCAATACACTTTAAAATGACACTTCTGTCATTCTACTGGCCTACTTTTAGGCTCAATGATTTATTGTAATTGTTGGCGTTGCCTATTCTCATTTTACTTGCAATTTTCCTTCATTTCTACACCTCTGTGGCAACGCTAGTGACAAACATGATCAGACACCAGCCCAGCCCTAGTGATGGTCTAACCAGAGTCACTCTAACCCATGTGTACTGGGACCATGTGGGTGTACCTGCAGCTAGCATGTGTGTGTTTGTACCTGTAGCCAAGGGCCGTGGGCCGCGTACGGATGCTCCTCTGTAGCGAAGGATCCTTCTACCCCGGTGGACACGAACGTGATGGCCGTGTCTCCGTTTATACTCTTATAGGTGAAGTGTCTCCCATGAAGCAAGCGGCCCCTTCAAAGAAGAGAGATAGAGATAGACAGATATTAGAGACACACAGGCACGTCTGACCTGCTGTGCAGGGGTGGACAGACATGGCTGTGGGCTGACAGCGGGAGCTCCCCAGTGTCGTTCCGTCTTCCAGCCTCCCTCACACAAAGGCCTCTCTGTAAGCTGGCCGTGGCCTTGTTCTGTCCCCACACAGACCCAGATTACATAAAGCAGATCCAACTCTGAACCTGCACGATCACAACCAGGCTCGTTAGAAATACAGTTGTTGAAACTGTACAGTCTGTTAGCATCTTTAGAACTTGTTGACATGAGTGTGCTCACCAGTCATCCCTATCCCAGTGTGAGTGGGGCATAATTGATTGATTGACACCAGCTGTGTGACATGAATGATTGAGCCAGCTGATCCTATATATGTGACCATTCCCACAATAAAAGTTGCTTCCTTGATAACATGAACCCTGTCTGACACCGTATGATTCCTCCGTTCAGTGTGCAGTCCGATCGTTATGGTTTTAGCCAATATGCAATAACCAACGTTTAAAAGGTTATGGGCCCAGAGTGCTACCATGGCGAGACAATCGGAAAGAAGTTCGCGTTGGTCTCGACTAGCGTTTGACGGAGATGAGGAAAGGTACGAACTGTGGGAAACAAAGTTCATGGGCCATCTCCGGCTACAGAAACTGAAAGACACTCTCAAAACAGACCTTCCCTTAACAGCTTCGGCTGAGGAGTTGAGAGAAGATGAGGAGACATCTCTAGAACATCTCTAGAACTACATTTCTAATTTTATTTGATAGTATTCTTAAGAAAAGAGGGTCAGAGTCCCACTGCTTGAAAAAAATGTGCCTGTGTGTGTGTGTGTGTCTAGTACCTCAGACAGAGGGGGAGCAGCGTGCCAGACTCTTGGTTGAACTTCAGATGGACACTCTCCAGTTGTCGTGTCCTCACCAGCTCATGAGGAACAATGGCTGCTGAGCTCTCACTCTCTAGACTGTCCTTCCGACTCCTGAGAGAGAGAGAGAGAGAGAGAGAGAGAGAGAGAGAGAGAGAGAGAGAGAGAGAGAGAGAGAGGGGGGGGGGGGTACGAGATGAGGAGAAGAAGGACAAAGAGAGAGAGGGAGGAAAGGGTAGATTGAGTGTGAGAGAGAGATTCAAATGACCATTGATGATCTTATGTAGGAAAATATTAAGTCCCGCAGTGGCCTGTGTCTCCCAATAAAAGAGGTGTTTGGAGACATTTGACGATCTCTACGATTGCTCTTACCTTTGATACTGCTGGCTCTGCAAATGGCCCATTGTTTGTCTATGGAGAAACCAGGGGGGAAATTTGTACCACATTTAACCACCAAGTGCTGCCAAAAAGGCATATAAATGTGTGGGCCTTCAACCACTACTACCACTACAATGACAGACAGGTAATATAAGCTCCGCCTCCCTCCTCTACACGTGAAATGCAACATTCTTTAAGTGATGACTAGCCACATTCAGAGTGTGAGGGGACTCTTGAATCCTCGCTGGGAGAGTTCAAGTGAATGAAGCTGAATGAGGAGATTCTGAGAAGTTGCCTGCCATTGGTACCCTATTTCCTGGTCGCGTTTATGACATCATTCTTCTATACGAATCCATTACAACCACGCCTCTCACTTTGGGGAAAGCGGCAGGGTCTTCCCAGCAAAAATACCCCCAAACTTATCCTCACCATTCTCCTAAACTCACGCTAATGTTGTTTCATCATTAACCTGCTATGTTGTTTTGGGTGTCGCTAAGAACATTGAAAAAATATTTGTACACCATCAGCAAACTGCCACCAGGGCTGCAGAAAATTTGACCGAACAACCATTATGATAGACGGTAGTATTAATAATCAGCTAGCATAACTTTTGATTGGTTGGATTGGCAGTTGATTGGTTAAAATCACACGTAAATATCAAGTATGAAATTCATACTGTTACAATTCCAAAAGGTGTTTTATAAACATACGTTGTTAATGTGTAACTTCCGGTTACTTTGACCAGGTTGCTATGGGAGTGTCCCAAAGTTTTCCCCAATCTTGACTTCGTCAAAGAAGAAGTAGTTACGGAATTTCCCTATCTGCTTATTATCCAATAAGCTCCAACGAGACCAGAGAGTTCCAGGACAAAGTGCAGAGTCGCAGATTGTACCCAATTTCGATGTATGCATACACTACTAGAAGACACAAGCTTAGGGACTGAGGTGAAACCAACAACCCCTGACACATTCAAGCCCCAGAAACAAACATCTTAACAGTTCAGACTTGGGTCAACTGATATCACATCAGGGGGGTTCGGGAGGGATGGACCAATGGGAGATGAGGAGAATGATCCTGGTGCAACCTCGTGCTGACGGTGAGCCGAGGTGAGGACAGGACAGGAGAAGGACAAAGTGCCACATTGCAGTGGGAGTTTGAAACTCCATCGGTGGCAATATTGACACGTGGCTTCGAGGATGGCCATTCCTTCCTATTCCCAATACCACCATGCCCTAAAAGGCTTTTGATGTCCTGATCATGAACTTCATGTACGAGCAGAAGGAGCATCTCATTGAAAGGTTAATCAAATTGCTACACCTCGTTATGGTATGTTTGATAGTGCCAAACTATTTGACTATCATCTATCCAATTTGAAATATTTGATGGCACGGTCTCAAGCTGCATTTGGGCAGGTTGTGAAGATAAACCTTGGGCTAGAGGATGTGTGGGTGTGTGTGTGTGTGTGTGTGTGTGTGTGTGTGTACACTCACTGGGGTCTCTCGTGGCCCTGTCTCTGGGTGTTGATGGGTGGTAGTGCCGCCTTGGTGTTGAACTCGAGTCCTTTTCTCAGGGCCTCCCGGATCTGCTCCGTGTCTGCAGGGGGCAAACAGCACACACACTTAGCGCACTTATCTCCCAACCTGCCACTCCATCCTTACAAATGGGTTAGTAGAACAGTACACCCAGTTAGTAGAACAGTACACCCAGTGATGGCTTTCTCGACTCCACACAACATAAGCTTAAGATAAGTGGACTAACACATCCTAAAAGTGTGTGTGTGTTACCTTTGTCTGAGAGTCTGCGTGGCTGGGACCCGATGCAGATTGACCTGCTGTCCTCCTCGTCCTCCGGTGGTCGGCTCAGGTCGTCCCACACACACTTGGCACTGACGCCGCTCAGGTTGGAGCCCTCTGTCTCTATGCCCTGGTCCACTCTCTCCTGCTGGAGATGAGCAACACACACACACTAACATTAACACTAGCTCACACACACACACAAATATGATCTGTGTACTCAAATATACTAGACCAAATACAAACAAGTCACAGAAAGTGCACTGTGATGACTGGGCCAGCAGGGGGGGGCTGTTTGAACATGGTTTAAAATATACCTGGAATCAGGTAAGCAGTCGTAACGGTAGCCTAATCATAGCAGTAGTAAGAGACAGCAGTCTAAATACATCTTTGAGTTGTTAATAAACTGCAGGAGAAACAGAATAAGACCTACACCTGGACAAGACGAATCAGTGAAACTCAAACTGTTTATCATGTTGAGGCTAGAGTACACCTGACAAATAAACACAGAAAAATACAAAATAGCTAAAACAAAACAGGAACAGTCTAAATAACTCGTCTAAATAGCCTTACTTGTAGGTGCGGGTCGATGTCAAATATGGTCTCTCCTCTTCTCATGTCTGTGATCAGCCAGGGACCTCCGGCGCTACACACCAAGACAATCATTCACACGGGCTTCAAAACAAGGCTGACGTGAAATAATTCACCCACAGTTAATAATATAACAGGGAACGCTTGGACAGAATGGATTTACCACAATACTACTCAGAGAGGTACTTGTAAACAGCTGCATCTGCCTAAATACATACGGCTGGGCCAGATGATGCCGTGTCGGTGTTGTGTTTTGTTGTGTTTGGGTGGTGTGGTGTTGGTGTTGTCTTGTGTCGGTGTTGTGTTTTGTTGTTTTTGGGTGGTGCGGTGTTGCAACGAGACACAGACAACCGTTTCCATAACAACGACAAGTTGTGTTTACCCTGCAAGAATAAATGGCTGACAGTGACATGCTGGCAGTGTTTGCAGTAGCACTGATCAATAAATGGCAAAGAGGCCGAGCTAGGAAACATACGATATGGAGCTGTTAATTACTTGAGTATGTAGGCCATCTAGCTAGCTAACTTGCCTTCCATTTGCAACGTAAATGCATTAGCTGTCGAGGTTAAGCGGTTTGTATTAATATGGTCCACTTCTCCGCTTCTTGGCAACAGATGACGCTGGTCTGTGCTATTTCCTGATAGGCTGAAGAGACTCACACATTAACTCCTCGTAGCAGCTCCAAGATGCCCTGGCCATTCCACTGTTGGGCTGCCTGCAGCTCCTCTGTACACACACCCACAATCTACAGAGTAGGACAAAGCATGAGTGTGGGGGCTGCATTCAACATACTTATCTGACATGCCTCATGAGATATGATGCGCATCTTTGACCATACAGTTTTGCTTCGTACAGCTACAACAACACTTTTTTGTTAGAATTTGAGGTAATGATGAACGATAAACAATGAAGGCTACCGGTGCTATAGGCCGAAACTGAAGCCTGGGATTAGATTTTTTTCTCACCTGCAGGAAGCTAACCAGGCCGAACGGTGTGTGGACAGGCTGGATCTGGGGGTCCTCAGTCAGCAGCATGTGCTGGATCCGAGACTCACTGTTGTCCAAGGGGCTGTGCCACGACACATGGTCCCCACTGCAAAATGTGTTTTCTGCACAAGACAAGTAAGAGAAGAGGTGAATCTCAATAGCCTAAGGGAGACTTGTTCTAGTTACAAAGATTCTCCTCACTGACTCCACAAGAGAACACAGATCTGAGAGAAAGAGGGCAAGAAAATAGTTTTTGTAGAGTAGGGTTGGGTGTTATCCATTTTCTGACACTGTTATATACGGTATATGGTATAACCGCGGGATTAGAAATCACATTGTAGGGCTTTGAGGGAGCTGCCAATTTCAAATGATGAATTCCTGACAGCGGTTGGTGAAAGGTGGACCATGTCAGCAACGTAACACGTGATTATGATCGCTTCTAAATAGTCCGTCTTTTTTGACAGGTTATTTATTTGACAAATTACATTGTTTACAAAAAGTTCTGTCATCACTTTCATAGCATCTTCAACCACACAAACAGTGGTGCTGGACAAACACTATTAAGGTGTTTATATTATATATATATATATATATATATATATATATATATATATATATATATATGTATATATGTAATGCACACATTGCACAGCAGAATGTTTTTATGACGGTATTGAAACGGACACCGTTGCTATTTTCAAATGCCACGGTATTACCACCCAACCCTATTGTAGAGATGAGGAATCCATCCTATTACGGTAATCCCAATCCAGTCAGAAAAGAGAGAAGAGGGAGAAAGAGGGAGAAAGAGGGAGAAGAGGGCCAGGGAGGCCATCATTCATCCAGTTTCAGGGCCCACCCGTGAGCAAATTGACCCCAGCTGGGGAGCCCCCCCTCCCACCCAAACCAGCCCTCCATGTATACATTACACACGGCTAGGGGGATTTAAAGGACTTGGCATAGTGAGAGAGCACACCCACAGACACAGACACACTAATGGGTGGTGGAAACTAGTTTCTGAAGCAGCAAAAACAATACTGTTCAGATGAGTGTTTACATACACTTCTCTCAGACAGAGAACGGGAAATAAGACTTCCTGAGAGAGGAACCATGCATGGCGGCTTATTATTATGATTAACCAGGGTGGCCGTAGTAGTAGTAGTAGAAGTAGTAGTAGTAGTAGTATGAGTAGACACTGGCCAGGTTGAAAATAACATCATGCTCCAAGCTCCTAGCCTTCAATTGTGACCCCAAACCCCCCATCTCGTCAACACTATTGTAGGCCACCACAACAGGTATAAAACATTAACTGGACTGGACATAGTAGCATTGACAGTCGACAGACTGTGACAAAAACAACATAACAACATGGAGACATGAGATCCTCCCAACTGTAGCTTTAGTCTGAGGGAGGAAGTACATAATTACATGTGTGTGCCAACTGCATCTCTGCCAACTGCAAAGTTCAGACGCAAATGTTGTTTACATGACAAACTCAAGACACCACCACAGAAGTCCATTCAAAACTGGGTCAGTTTGGCTTACCTGATTGGAAGACATAGCGGGCCAATCCCTGCATGAGTTCGGCCGGCCAGGTTGGGGGTGCCGTCTCTCCCACTTCTCTCTTCAGTCTGAAGGTGAGCTCAAAGCCAAACCCACTGGGGCCGTCCTGACCTGTGAATCTGACACAAACACAAAGACCAGAGCAGTTTATTCTACGGTACATTTAACATGTTTTGACACAACAGAAATTACCTGGTATATGCATAGAAATTAGATGGTGGTTAAATGGTTAAATTAGACAATAGTAACCTGTGGTTTATCTGTTTCTTAAGCATGCTGACACTGCCGAATGTCAAAAGAATGTGTGTGTGTGTGTGTGTGTGTGCGTGCGTGCGTGTGTGTGTGTGGAAGGCTCAGCTAGTCAACACCAACAGTGTTTTATAAAACAATGGAGAACACTGCTTCTCCAATACTGTGTCTCTGTTGGTGGCCTCCATCACAATCATGGATCCCTGCTTCCTTTGACAATGCCCAATGAAGTCAAACAGAGTGCCTCTTAAACAAATATGTTCTCTAAATCAACCTATATCACTGCCGAAGCTTGGTGTAATGCAACATCAAAACAACTCTAGCCACGCCAAGTACATCCACCTATGCTAACTGTTCTATCTAATATCACCACCGTATCTGCACACCTCACACCGGAACGTAACAAGACAGATGTCTGGTGAACTTTGATTTTGAGGCAAACTGTCACTGAGGTGGAGTCGGTTGTTTACTGTCAATGAGGTGCCCACTTAACACATATCTAGCAATAGTCGGTTTCACAACTTCTGCCTTCAGGGTCAGTTGGCTTATTATGAATCTAAGAACAGGGCTGACCCAGGTCGACCCGGGCTGGCACTGTAGTGGAAAAGCACCATAACAAGGGTTGTTTCTACCAGGGGCTTTAGCCCACAGTACTGTAGCTACTTACTCGTGAACTCTGTTGTCTCCATACAGATCGCTGAGTCCAAAGCTGACATAGTGCCAATGCTCCTGGACTTCCGGGGTTGAACATCCCACGTTCCTGTACATACTGATGTAGTCTAGCGGATCAGGACCCCCTAACCTGTGGAGAGCATGACGAGAGACGGGCAGACAGACACACGTTAATAAACCATCATATAGTGACTGAAGTGGAACAGTTGAAAAGGGCTAAACTATAAATAGTGCGATCTTGCGAGTTGACTGCAAAACAAACGGGTGTTCTCACACATCAAATGCAGGTTAGTCAAATTGATTTGAAAGAATGGAAGCTGGGCAGTTACGGAAAGTTGTTAAACACATACAAACGAAAGTTCCCCTTAACATCATGCAAACATTTATACATAAGTTTTGATTGGGAGCTTCTGACCAGTACGATCATTCGTGAAAATACTACTATAAACCGGGCTGGCCCTGTAGTGGAAAAGCACCACTACACAGCTGATATTTACAACACGGGACGTTCCCATGGCTTGGAAAACTTTGTCCCAGGGATTCGAGACCCCATATCCTACAGGGTATATACAGGAATCTTGAGGTTAATTTCAATACTTTTCTAAGACTTTTTAAATACCTTGTCAATACTTTTCCAGACCTCACCTCAGCCACTTCGAGCTGTAAACGTTTACATCAGTGACACCTTTAACTTAACAGTTTTAGTTTGCAATAGACTCACTAGACCACTATCATACAACACAATTTCCGGTTCATCTTAGTTTTTTGATAAAAACTAATACATTCATGAACTTTTACTAATAGTTTTTAGGACTCAAACTCTTTGGACAGAGTCTAATTCAGAAAAATGCCTACAAAATTCAAGACCTCATAAAATCATGATAAGACTTTTTAATACTTATTAAGGGTCTTGATTTTCCCAAAATTGATTTATCAACTTTTAATACTTTTCAAGACACCGCGGATACCCTGTGATATTTACAACACGGGACGTTCCCATGGCTTGGGAAACTTTGTCCCAGGGATTCTAGACCCCATATCCTACTAAACATAAATGGATTGCGTATACATAGACATTACTCAGATGTCTCTACTCACCAATATTTCACGATGGCTGTAACTTGTAGCGGGTTCGCCTGATCGGGGTAGAGGCGCCGACACTCCCCGTAGATCGCCTGCAACCCCGGGGGGAACAGCGAGGCTATCCCGTGGACCGGTGCCCCACTGCCAGGCCGCACCTCATCCATCCCAGTCCCAAACAAATGAGAAAGAATAGGCGAAAGTAATCTACCCTTGTCGGGTATAATGGGAGACTCCCTCGATCGATCGATAATAGCTGAAAGAAAGGCAATCTTTTGGCCGACAAATGTTAGAACTTTTTTGGGTAGAAAACTTTTCTTGGGTAGTTATTGTTTACGACGAAAAAAAAAACTACTGATCGATCTCTCTCGCTCCGTTACAACAAGCCTGTTGCTCCCCCAATGAGAACCTTTCCATGATTGGTCGTTTCTGTGAAAGTGGACGTTGACATAACTTGAGTGACGGGTAATTTATCCAATGAAAGTGATGATTTTAAGTAGGTGGCACTACATTTAGATCTTTAATTGGCTGTTTTTTTTGTCAGTCACTTCTACAAATTCTGTGTGTGCATCTCCAAGGACAAGCAAGCAACCATGATTTTTTGGGGGAAAGTTGTAACATAACTAATTCTAAATTTGTCTTCACCCTGGCCCAGGGCTATGATATGTTCAATATTCAATTATGCTATTCATTTTTACTGCAACTAAATTTGAGCTGTTTGTTTCAAACATCTTACCCATGAGCAAAAATATAGGATAGAGTTATCAGATAATTTCTGATATTGGTATGTAGTAGACTGTGATCAAATGTCCTGCCCCTAGTGTGCATGCAACCATTACCATAGCCCTTCTGATTTTATTTGGTTTAGGGCGCTCTCTGCTGTTTGATTATTCTCCAGTAGAGCGAGCAGTAGGCTATTTGTTTCAGTGTTCAAACTACTTTTTGGTCTAATGACTTGCTGTAACTGTAATCACTACCTTTTAAGTGAGATAAAGATAAGGACTGTTCATTGAGATAAGCTATGGCAGTTATGACCTTACAGGATTTAGCCTGCTTAACATTCATGTTTACCTGCTGCCTGGATACTGTAACGTTGAAGTCAGGTCGTATAATGTGTCAGGTTCACAAGTTATGTTCGGGAAGGTGTAAAGGAGGTATTGGTTTATTTCTTAACTTGCCTGGAAGCCACTTTTATATGAAATGGAGGTACATTTCATTTTCTAAGAGGCTGATCATTTATTCATCAGTTAAGAATACAGGTGAGCAGATTTTCTTCACCTATCTGTGTTCAGACATAAAAGCAGTCCTCAAATTGAATGTCACGTAAGTGTATTTATTCTCATGTTTACTTATTCATATGCAGCTGTGTTGGGGCCCAGAAAAAGGAGAAGAGACGCTCACACAGCTTTTGACCCTTTTGATCGACTTTGACCCTTGGTGCAGATCATCTGTTGTTTTGGGTGATGAATCTACCACATGTTGTTGACGTTTTAGGTTGTAGATGTTTAGACGAAACCAGACCTTGTTTGGAGGCCATTTGGTACTGACTCATGACCCAGAGAATGTCAGGGTTCAAATTAATTCTTAACAGCTGCAGTGTGTTTGTTTCAAAGGGCCTATTCATTTCTACTGTTATTCATATTTGACTACTTTGTTTTGTTGTGTTTCAGCTGAAAGGCTGTCTCTGTATGGACAAATATAATCTAAACCAGTTTCTGAGGCCAGGGGACCGTCTCTCATTGTCTCCATACCTCACCCTCAGATCATGAACTATTTCTACCCATATGCATTACCTGCACACAACACCTGCAGAGTCATGTATCCCACAGCCAGCACCGCACATATGCAATGGTACAATAACTGTCACTACCTTCCACCCATCAACAGCCAGCATCTACAGCCCTTAAACCTGGTCACTAGTAACACTAGGGGTCTCAATGCATTGGGTCTTATAGAGCACCATCACTACTATGGACCTTCCCCAATGATTTGGTCTAATCCTTACTGGGACTACCGCAGGGTGTATGCAAACCCTCCTCCTTTGGCTCCAAGGGCTCCTTCTCCACCCAAACCGCAGAGTGGTGCTTGGCCTGAGGGATTCACCTTGAGAGGGGAGCTGCGCTGGGGGGCGCTTGAGAGGGTGTATGGGCCTCGCAGGGAACTACCAGAGTTTGTCAGGGAGGAGCTGAGGAGAGTTTATGGCACCTTCCCTCGGACGGACCTGAGCATCATCTACCAGGGAGGGGAGTACGTGGTGAGAGGTAACCCCCATGTCGGAGAGCAGGAGTACAGAGTGGAGAGAAGAGTAGTCCGACAGGATGAGAGCCTTGTGGAGGATAGCGTGGTAGCAGACAGGAAGTGAGGTAGTGCAGAAGAAGAAGAAGAGGAAGAAGAAGAAGAGGAAGAAGAGGAGGAATGTGAAATATATGCCATTTAGAAATTATCATAATGGTGGCATTGAGGATTCCAGACAAAAAAATGCCAACACAGTGCTTTAATGTTTATTTTGTTGATATTGTTTCAGAATTGTCTTTCAGTTCAATTGTCATCATTTTCATTCAGTAGCACAGAATCAGAGGATGTGAGTTAGGCTAATGCGCAAAATCAAACATAGTATTGGTCCCCTATACTGTATACTGAAAAAAGTATTGCTTATGGTGATAAATACTGTATAATATTATCAATATAATCAAAACATGTTGGCCTATTACTATATCATATCCATAATCTGAATGTGTTGTATTTATACTGTACCTTCTCCATTTCGTGACGTTAGAATTATAAGGTTCTATCTCCATTTTTGTCAAAATTGAGTTTTTTACATAATCTGATCCATTAGGTGTTTATTAATGCCTGTGTGGTGTTGTTTTTTTTAAAAATGTTGACATTTTTGAGTTAGTAATTCATAAAATACAAAGGTTCCATCTCACAAAACATAATGGAATGCAAAAACTTTGACGCTCAATATCTCTGAACTGCCCTAAACGGAGATAGAACCTTATCATTCTAAACGGAGATAGAACCTTATCATTCTAAACGGAGATAGAACCTTATCATTCTAAGCTCACGATTTGTACTTTCTCCATCTAATCTTTGGACCATGGTTTATGGTGTTTAGTTACTATATAGATCAGTGTGTCTTAACAAACCATTAGGCTACCTCAGACTTCTAAACGTCTAGAATAGAATAGTGGAACTGTCTCCACTCTGATCACATTTACTTGAATAAGCGGTTGTGGATATTTGGCCTTTATGGACTAAAAGGCTACTGTAGTTTGTTAGTATGTTGACATTTGCTTTCTGAGACAGAGAATTTCTCATTTGTCTGTTTGCATTAAACCCAGTCATATCAAACTGTAATGGTTATGGACCATCCTTCTGTTGTCTCCATGACAGATTCCAGGAAACTGAGTCATTATCCCAGGAGGAGATAACACATATTTGTGGTCTTATCTGGGTGTGAGTAAGTTTCATACTATTACTCTATGTGCCTTGAACCACACATTTGCTGTAAATCATCTGTAATTAAGCACACGCCTGGTTTCTCTTTATACCACAGGTTGATCAAATCAAGAATTGTGATTGGCCGAAAATCACATGCTCTGTTTCTCTGTCATTGTTGATAATATACTACATGAACATTGCAAAGTGAAATTGTATGTATAACATACTTATTCATATGCATTCATTTTTATCATTAATAGCTTAGTCATTTACATAGACATAGTGTATACATGAGTGATTCTGTTCTCGTCATGGGTCCAGTCATGAGAAGAGACGTTCAAGAGTTCAGGGCAGTCAAATATGGAGGCTTTTATTGAACAGAATCCATTCTGGAGTCAAACCTTTCTTGGACGCAGCCGGTGTTCTCATGATTTATGCTGCTTTGTCGAAAAATGCTATCGTAGTGCTTAGTGCAGGGGTCACCAATTGTCCAAGGGCCAGAATTTACTGCATACACTGTGGGGGCTGGACTTTATATATATTTCTACATTTGTATTCCTTTATTTAGGCATAATTAGCATATTATTGTTAATATGTTCACTTTCTTACAAAATTAACGTTATATTAGCCTATATCAGTGTGAACAGACTCCTAACACCTATACTGCAGCCAGCCACCAGGGGGCAAACGAGATATTTTGGCTTCACTTTAGCAGAGCTGCCATTTTGTCCATCAAAATAATTTAAGTGATAATTTACCATTTAGCAGACGCTTTTAATCCAAAACAATTTATAATGATAGATTACAGGGACATTCTCCCTGGAGTAATATAGGGCTAAATGCCTTACTGAAGAGAACAGTAGAGGTGGTGTTTCACACCTCATGACCTTCTGACCATCAGTCCAAGTCACTATCCACTAGACCAGATCACCACCATCAATCACACACTCTCAAAGAACCTGAAGCGTAAAGTACACATTCATCTTGCCAACTTTCAGTAACGCTAAACCTGCTGTATGCCTCTTCTGCAATGAAATGGTAGCTGTTGCAAAAGAATTCCAATCTTCGCCGTCACAATTACACAAGGCATGCAGCTTTCTAAGAGTCATACCATGACCCGTCAGAGGCCCGTTGCAGAAAAATTGCGAGCTTGAAAGCTGGATATGGATATGTCAGTGGAATTATTAACCAAACTTTAACTGAACAAGAGAGGGCATTCAGTGCACAACCATCGAAGCAAGGTATATTAATATTCTGCGGGCCGGATGGGAAGCTTTGGTGGGCCGGATGTGGCCCGCAGGCCGCCTATTGGTGATCCATGGCTTAGTGCCTTAGAATCTAACCCTAACCCTAACCCATGCGCATGTGCAGAACCGCTATAGCACAAATCGATAGGTAGCACATTATCGACAGAACACTAGAAGGCATAACTAACTATTTCAGAGCAGAACACACAGCTTTATCGACTTCGCAGACCATCTGTTATTTTGGGTGTTAGGCAATTAATCAATAACAGGGTAGGCCTAGGTGTTTAGATGAAACAAGACCATGTTTCAAGTTTCAAGTTTCAAGTTTTATTGTTACGTCACATTACACAAGTGTAAGAGAGTAAAATTCGTAGGCTTCGGTTCCTGACATTGCAGCAGAGGACAATAAGGCAATAGGCAAGATAAGTCAAGATCAAAAGTGACAATAGTACAAGACATAAGTGACAAATCAGGCAGGTTACAATTAGCAGTACAAAGGGTAAAATAAAATAAAATAGTACAAGTAGAATGTTATGAGTATTGCACTTGGTGGCAGTGGGTGTGAGGAGGTCATTTGGGGACAGACTCAAGACCTAGAGAATGTTTTATAGGAGACTCAAGGCACAGTCAGAGGGGTTAAAATGAATTCTTAATAATTCATGTTTGAATTTCTATCTATCTAATTTGTATCTATCTGAATACGTTCTTCACTCGGTCTGGACACATGATCTGATAGTGGCAATGACCGTACTATAGGAATTAGACATTTGTCTAATCTTTTAGATTTTTTTTATATAGATAGCCAATGGCAAATTTCATTTAATTTCATCACATAATTTGGTCATTACCAAACTGTCTATAGCAGTTGAAAATGAAATCACAGACATTTTCTTTTAAGATTACAATATGAAATTGCATATACATTTTGTCCAGTTGAACAGCTATGTGTCGTAAATGCAAACCTAATCAAACCCATCATTTCAAAATTGTAACATCATTTTATGAAATGACAGCATCATTTCATGAAATTGGCAGTGACATATATTACAAATATTCTCTTCACAAGAAAATCTTAACATTTTCAAAAATGTCTAATCTCCCTTTATGGATCCATGTACTGCACATAGTACATTCCTTACAATCTGTATATACATTCCCATAGTAACCAAATACACCTGAGATATGAAAGCAATGTTTAAGGTTATTTTGGTGTCAACTTAATATTATATACTTAATGTAAATTATATTTATTCTTCAAAATGAACCCATCTGACACAAAACACCTGCAAAATCAACCACACACAGAAAATATGCCTCAACAACAAACTTCAGCAACTCACTTCTTGCTTCACTTCAACTCACTCAATTCTGATGGCATCATTTTTGGATGGGTGTGTATTGGGGATCCATTTCCTCTTGTAGTGTAGATACTGTCATGCTGATAAACAGTGTCATGCCAAAAGAACTGAGCCCATCGATGACACCAAAGACCACCATCTATGGAATTCAGTTCTCAAGGCAGAACACTGCCTCATTCGTTCTTGTCTTCATTGAGGCAGCAGTACATTTGCCATCTTTTTAGGTAATATGTAGATTTTATATTTATGGTGTAGTGTGTCCTCTGTCTTTGTAACTCAGCAGACTGAACGTGTTACCCTCAATTCAGAGCAAACCCCTTCACAGTTGAAGCTGAAAAAGTGCATTGGAACAATCCTCGTCAACAGACTAGTGAAACAATGACAAACACTGTATCACCCTTAGTTTCACCCCACAGTGACCTTCCCTATTTCTGGAGAAAGGCAGTAGGATGATGTTAACAGATAACAACACCTCTTCCTTCTCAAACCCCCTTATCTAATCCAAGTTCATTGTTACATTTCCCTCTAATGGCTAAAAGTTAGAATTGGAGGACGATAAACATTATCGTCACCTTCTTAAAATAATGGCTTGAGCCACTTTTGAGGAAAATTATGTTTTTGCCTAAATATCATATATTATAGGTTCATTATATTTGGTTCAGTTTATTCTGTTTTTCGCAAAACTTATGTTTTAACTTAAATATGACTTAAGCCATTATTTTAACAAGGTGACGATATCCTATATCTGTGCATACAGGCACTGTCTATCTACATCGCTGCCAAAGGGTGTCTAAATAATCCATCTCAAGCACAGGATTCCAGGAAATGTTTCACAACCGCTCTGCAGACAGTAAACTGAGAGGAAAGGGAGTTTACTTCTCTGGTATTCTGATGCAAGTGTCAATTGACGGATACAGTAGAGAACTGGTCAGGCCAGAAGATGACTAATCCTAGTTAACAGCAGTACAGTACAACACTTATTTGTCTTTTAATTCACAAAGGTAGAGAGAATTCTTAATCCTGTTCAATAATTGACAGTGAGATTTCAGTCAGATCTCAAGTGTTATCTTTGTCACAGAGAGCGTCGGTGCATTCCTGAAGAGAGAGAGAGACACACACACACACACACACACACACACACACACACACACACGCACACGCACACGCACACGCACACACACACACACACACACACACACACACACACACACACACACACACACACACACACACACACACACACACACACACACACACACCCTTCCCCAACACCTAAGGATGGTTCCTCATAGATCTGATAGGATCAGACTGTTGTAACCAAAAGAGTTGAAACTCTATATAGCACTCAAGCAGCTTAAATGATTCCTGCCAATTTGCTTACAACCCACCCAGTTCATTCAGATCTACGAGAAGGCATCATGAAGGGTAGGGTATGCGCCTGGTTGAACACTTCGCAACTAAGATTTTGTTGTTGTCTGTCCATATCTTTTATCTTTCATCTATCATAAAATGTCTAATAACAA
The DNA here is from genome assembly GCF_963989245.1 of Nansenia antarctica. Taxonomy (NCBI): domain Eukaryota; kingdom Metazoa; phylum Chordata; class Actinopteri; order Argentiniformes; family Microstomatidae; genus Nansenia; species Nansenia antarctica. The sequence goes on from NC_137674.1 coordinate 12,333,036, forward strand.
CAGCTCTCAGTACACTCTTATTACAGCACAGACACAATACTCATACAAACTACCGGTAATAGTTCAATATGTTTGTTACTCAAATACCTACTACAGACTACATTTTTGGTAACTTACCAGACACTTCATGGTTGATTCAGGGCAAGAATTTCCTCATAGTGCCATTCCAAGAGACAGTGCTCTTGCTAGTTCAAAATCAAAACACCATAATGACCCCCCCACCAACCAATTACAGTTATAGATGTCCCAATCCAGCAGCTGTTGTACAGCTTTCCAGTTAGATGGAAAGACAACAGGCGATTTGTGTTTCTGTTCAAAATCCACCTGCAATGTCCAGACTGCCCTCCACTGTCTTCACTGTCCCATAGATACAGGAGTCACTGTCTGGCATTCAGAGAAAGGACTCTTAAATACCTCTCCCCTGCACATCAACCTCCCTCTCTCTCTCACTCTCTCTCTCTGTTTTTCTCTCCCCCTCTCTCTCCCCCTCTCCTTCTCTCTCTCCGTACGGTAAGCCTGGCAGTCACTTCCCAGTAAGGAGGAAACAGTGGGAGTGAGCTGCACGCCCCCTCACAGTGAATCGACGCAGAGCAGTTTCTGAGGAAAACCATCTGACCGACCCTGCCCTTGGTTCCCATAAAGCAGCGAGGGGGAAGGCACGGCCTGGTGGAGGAAGCAGGAATTCCCCCCCCAGCTCACCAACAGCTGCTCAGGGGAGACATGACGAGGCAGAGAGATACGATGGTGCAACTGGTGGTGGGAAACACACCTAGGTTGATGTGTGTACGTGTGTGTGTGTGTGTGTGTGTGTGTGTATGTGTGTGTGTGTGTATGTGTGTACAGTACAGCTGTGTGCGTGTGTGTGTGTGTGTGTGAAAAGGAAATGGAAACTCAATGTACATGCAGAATAAAGTTTAAGTCGGTGACACAAAATTGGTTTCCACGAAACTTACAACACACTGTCAGTGGTATTCTGAGTAACTGCTTTGCACATTATGTGTAATGTACATTGAGCTGGTTATTGCACCGTTGACATACAGATGAAGTGTATGGGGTGGAGGTGGGAGGGTGATCAGTCCATCTAGACATGCTCTTAAAAAAGTTGTTCCTATGGTAGTGCATGTCAAATGGCCCTTAAGAGATGATGTGTACCATTAGTGAAGTATCAGATTACTAAAGCAAAATTAGGGCCATCATTTGTTCCTGGCCACATTACATTACCACATTCCAGAGAAAAGTAAGGGGGTATTATGTTATGGTATTATAGGTATAATATTATATATATGTTACGGTACATGTGGGAATACGGTACATGTGGGAAAACTAGGGTTAGGGTTAGGTGCTAGGGTGCTAGGGTTAAGGTTAGGGTTAGGGTTAGACATGCCAGCATGTACCAAGTCGACGTAGCACCTAACCCTGACTCTAGTTTTCCCACATGTACCGTATCATATATATATATATATATATATATATATATATATATATATATATATATATATATACTGTATAGTATTCAAGGTATTATGTTTACTGTGTGATTATTATAACATTATAAATCCACTAATTTCCTGATGATGTTGTTTTCAGGTATTCAGGTGTAACAAGCCTTGAGTGCTTCTGCAGGGAACTCCCCCTGCTGGCCCTCTGGTTCTCCCTGGCTGACTTCCCTGACTGAGTTTTAAAGGGAATTCCACTCTGCACTTTACAGTTTGTCTATGATTAACTTCCCTTCCCATACAGCATCGGGTCTGAAACAGCACTATGCTCCCATTATGTTCAGAATGAGAACTAAAGTAATTTACAGTAAAAATGTGCTTATTTTAAATGTGCTTACAGTAAACATGTGCTTAGTAAAAATGTGCTTACTTTGCAGGGGTTCCTGAGGACTTGTTTGATGTGACCTCTCCTATGAATGCTGAAACATATGCTGACATATTGAAACACTGTATTTAATTTAAGATTGGTTAAGATATTACTTTATATTACAAAAAAAAATCACATTATATCCAATAATATTGTTCATTGCTTAAGTACGGTGGAGACATACTACTTTAGTATTGAATATCACCCCAACCATAAATTCTGACTTGATTTACATAAGATGATAAACTAAATAAACAGTTTGTGTATAGAGAGGAGAGGAGAAGATGACGAAATAAACTGAAGGTGAAATCACTCAGGGGGACCCAGCGTTAAAGCCAAGCGCAGACCCCACAGAATCCCACTATTGATGTGCAGCGACTCTAGAATCCACTTTCAGACTACGTCCTTGAGCTGGTGGGATAAGTTGCAATTGACATTTTGTGACGGACTTCAGAAACAAGCCGGGCTTTCATGCTGCTGTTTGAACACTGGGGAAACCGCCTGCAAAGGTCAGTGAGCCCATTTCCTCTCCTTCCCCCCTAATATGCTTCGAAAGACCTTTAACGCTTCTCTGTGCTTTCTCCTGCACTTCAGTTACTGGCACCCATATTCAAATGTTCTATATGGGAAGTGAGAGAGGGTGTATGTGACCAAAGGCCAAAGGCAAGATGAGACTGCATCTTTATCCTTTTGGATATTCTTATCGCAACTACATTTCCCCATTGGTTTAACTACCACTCCCATGACCACATGTTCCAATGAATACAAAAAAGATGACACTTTATTTATAACACGAATACAAGTCATAACACACTTCCTACATTGCAGTACAGCTATCACAGCAACATTTTCAGAAGAGTGTGGAGACTGTGTCGAGTTATTCTTGTAGCCAATACCAGTACTGTATTTGTGTATGTCCTGAGTTTCGTTTAACATGATGTCTATGTTTACTATACTGTCATTGCATTGTTCTATTTAAATCACAGGAGAATTATTTTCATACGTTATTTTAAATGTAGAAGACCCAACCCTTCCCCCTTACACGACCATTGCCACAACTTATCATCAGCTTCCACCGACTGGCTCATTTCAGCCCTTGGCCTCCACTTCAGGTAGTTGCAGCAAATGCAAACATGCTCAATTGCCTTAAACCAGGTAAAATCAAGATGAATAAAAAAAAATATTTCAAGATGTTTTTGTCGTCCTGAAGCGAAGGGCCACCACATGTCTCTGTAGCCCATCCTCCACATCCCACAGGTGCAGCATGCGGAAAACACCTCTCTCCTCCACAAAACTCTCAAACAGGTGCAGTCCGCCCCCCACCCCAAAATAGTGGGCCTTTGTGGCCAGATACACTAGGCCATCCTTGGCCAGCAGTCTGTGGAGTGTCTCGTGAAGCGCAGGGTAGTATGCTGGGTTGTAGATGGTCTCGGAGGTGAATATGATGTCATATTTAGGAGACGGGTCGTCCTTCAGGACCAAAGCCAGGAAAGTAGACCAGTCGCCGGAGAAGAACCGACAACGGGACAACTTTGGGTACTGGGATACGTCCACGGCTCTCCTTTTAGTGGGCGGGCTGTCGTTTTCTCCCTCCCTCCTCACCTCCTCATTTCCCTCTCCCTTTACTTCCTCTTTCTTTCCCTTCTTCTTCTTCTCCTCCTCCACCTCCTCCTCCTCCTGGTCTTCCTCTTCCTGGCAGTTTAGCAGGACATTAGGTAGTGTGAGCTGTTGAATAACTGTACTATTGTAATCCTGAAAGTGGACCTGTACTGCTCCTCTCATTAGAGCCAGAATCCCCAGTAGCCCTGCACCACAGCCCAGGTCCAGAACCCTCTTCCCTCCGAACGTCTGTCCGTCCCTCTCCACCAGCTCCAGAAGGTCATAGGTACACTCCCACACCTTCAGTCCCCCCTCGTACACCCCGGAGATGAGGTCTGATCTCTGGGCAGCAGTGCAGGACAGTATCTTCTCCCCATCCTCCCTCTCCGGAGCTGTTCTCTCAAACACGGACTCGTTCAGGAAGTGGAGCGGAGGAAGTGTTCCTATGGTAACAGTCTCAAAGACAGCATCTTCCAGGAGGGATTGGGGTTCCTCGGGAGTCAGGTGCTCTAGGGCCTCCTTTACTGGTTCTGCTGGAGTGCTGCCAGCTGTGGTCTCCTATCAGATAAAAACAGAGTTCACTTAAACTTTATTTATACTGGGGAAAAACACTGAGAGGTCTCAATATTGTCCACAATAACAAAACAACAGTTCAATCTGCTATTCCATATTCATATATGGAATAGCCTACCCTACATGATAAAGACTACTAGCTACTTGTTTAGGAGTCTCTATATCTATCTATCTATCTATCTATCTATCTATCTATCTATCTCTCTGTGTGTGTGTGTGTGTGTGTGTGTGTGTTCATTCAAAGTTGCCTCAATGAAACGTTGTAGCACAGAAAATTACTCCCTCTTGTGGGTGCCTATCCTTCTCTAGTACAGCTGTTAGTTAATACAGAATAATCATATAAATGACTAGCAATGATCCGTTAGGCTGAGGAGGAACTGATATCGGACTAAAATAAAACAGAATCAAGTCACCAACATGTGTCCAATAACAGTAGCTAGTAGTGAGTTAGTGTTTCTAATCTAGTAGTGGTGGTGGTAGTAGTAGTAGTACCGGTCGGTAGGAGTCAAGACTACAGTTTGGGTGATGGTTTAGATTAACCAACAATTAGTTTGTCTCCGATTTAAGTTGAGACAGAGCTGCACAGAGAGCTCCTAAAAGTTGGATCGATCTTGATCTTCGCTTGATCGCTTGACTCTGACTGCATTGTATAACAGATTACTGACTGACAGACACAGATAGAAAGCTAGCTAAATTGAGACTAGCTGTAAGAGGCTAGCTGTTTACTCACAGGTTTGACTGCATGGTCTTGAGGACTTCCCTCCTCATCAGATGGACTTTTTGCCTTTATCGGCACATCAAAGTTGAAACTGAATGACATTGTCTTGTCTGTGTGTGAATGCCAAAAGCGTAGTCACACAACCGTATTTCAGGAATTAGCACCAATCAGTTTTTAGCATCGCGTCCATTTAACCACACGTGAACTACACGCGGCGCAGAGAACGTAGAACTTCAACACCCAGAATGCTTAGCGTCACATAACAATAGTTATCAAGAAAACTAATTTTGCTCATTCGCGACTGAGCATGCGCATGCGCATCAAGGACCTGGGACAGGGTTGTTCCGTTTACAGCTGCTGTCAAATCGCAATCTGGGATTGAATTAGATTTTACCCTCTGTAACAACGATGGCTGTTGCATTTCTTACAACTGGTGTTCGATCTTAGAAAAGTGAGTAAATATGGGAATGCATCACATCGATCGATGGCAAATCGCACTTCAGTGCACCTAATAATGACATACTCTTTGATGAGCAGTTGCCTACCTATGGCCATAATAACTGGGCCAGATGTCTGATCTTTAATCTTTGACAGCCAGGGATTATGACTGAGGAAGATAGAGAGTAGTGTTGAATTGTATTGCTGTTCTTCAATGTAGTCAGTTGGTCGTTATTGTTTGCCTTTTCTCCCTATTTGGTGGAAAAAGACTCATGTCGGAGCTTGATAATTAGCATGGCAGACAACAATGTATGTTTATGATGATGATGAATGATGATGCATGTTTAAACATAGAGTAACATGTAACGTCTTTTCGGATGGCGCTCTCTCTGCTCCACCCTGTCCTGGTTCGGAATGCAGAAAAGCAAGACACAGCAAGCTGCCGTCAGATCTGTGCGGGCCCGCCTGTTCCTTCCACCAGTTGGACATATCGTGACGTTAGAATTATAAGGTTCTATCTCCATTTTTGTCAAAATTGAGTTTTTTACATAATCTGATCCATTAGGTGTTTATTAGTGCCTGTGTGGTGTTATTTTTAAAATGTTGACATTTTTGAGTTAGTAATTCATAAAATACAAAGGTTCCATCTCACAGAACATAATGCAATGTAAAAACTTTGACGCTCAATATCTCTGAACTGCCCTAAACGGAGATAGAACCTTATAGTTCTAAACTCACGGATTGTCGCACGTCGCGACACCTTTTCGGTCTGGTTCCTAACCTCTTCTTATCCACGGACCCAGATGGGCATCCGAAGTGATATAAAGAGTTTACCTCGATCAATTCTCTTCATCGATATCACATTTTTTCCACAATTTTGCATGCTATACGATGCCACATTTTTTTCCCGAGACGGTAAACACGGCCTAAGTCACATCCAGTTTTCTCCAACTGGAGAATGTGTCATGTCCGGTTTCAACGCCAAATTTCCATACCATTGGTCGGCCAACCCCCCCCCCCCCAAAAAAAAAAAATCTGATACATGAGAAAGGTCAAAGGTCAAAGATGGTGCCAAAATATCTCCAAATGGCCTAAACATATAGGTGTCCGCCTAAACATACCTGTACTAAAACAGGTACAAAGTTGCATTTGCTCACATTACTAGCATCAACTTTGGCACAAGTACTAATAAGACCCTGGAGTACTGATTCCTAGATGATTTGGGCCTGGTTATCAGGTTTCCAAGGTGATATTCACTGTAAAAGCTGTTGTTTTTTTAGGCGGAGACTGAATTTGAGATGTTTTATAATGTTCTAGCTCTATTTGCTCTGACACAGTAACATAGATTTTGATTCTGACACTTCTACAGCCACCCCACAGGTGTTAGCTTTCATTTGATAACAATATCATTATGATGGCCCTTGTGATTGTGGAGATATTCTATATTCACTGTGGGCATGTCATTTCGAGCAGAAAACCAGAAAAATTAGGTGGATAAGAAGAGGTTGACATTCCCGTTTCCTCCTTGTTGTTCAGCCAGCCTTTGAATTACCCTCCTCCTCCTGTATATGACTTATGATCCCATGATTTGATCTTTTATAGGCAGATACGCATTAAACATCTGTCACATTATTATGTTTATACATTGCAGATGAATTGATGATTTGGTGGGAATGTGGTTTGGATTAGGGGTTGGTCTAATCCTAAACTGGTATTATTATATTTAGGATGAGAGACTTGCTAGCCCCCATAATAACCCGTCCCCCGTCCCAAATCTATCCCATTGTATGCTGGTAATCTGATTGGGGCACGGCAGTAGAGTCATAGCAGATGTCCTTGATTCCTAATCACCCTTTGGAGTGTTATGAAACATGAATATAACTAAGGGGCTTGTGTCTGTCAGGCTCACTACTGTTCACCACAGTACAGAACTGACCTAAATCAATCAATCACACAGTAGTCAGTACTTGTGTCACACCAATGGCCAGATATTGAAATATATATCTGCACTTGGAACTTAATGAAACCTTTATGTCATTCAGTTACACCGGTATTGTACTCGGTAGACAGGCCCAAAGTTGTATGAATGAAGGTGGTTTGCATACGTCCACTGGTCTTATAGCAAAGTAGACAAGACAGTGAGTGAATGACATACACCTATGTCAATATTGATGAACTGCAAGGTTGGGTCGGACGACGGAGGGGAGGAAGTAGGACTCATGCTCGCCTTGTCAGTCCCGGCTTTGATCCGATTGATACTGACTCAAACTGATCTAGTACTGTAAAGCAGTGCATCTAAAATGTTCTGGCGTGCTTAAGTTTGTTTGTGTGTGTGTGTGTGTGTTTCAGGAGCAGAATGCGGCTGTGTCCTAGCTCCATGCTCCTCCGCTGGGTTCGCTGTCGTGTGTTTGCCAGGAGGGGGCATAGTCGACTGCCCCTGTGTGTGAGAGAGAGATGGGCTTACCTGAGACTGCAGGTCCGATCTCTCTACTACAACTCCCTAACTAATTCCGATGTAGTCATGGACTCGCTGTTTGAACCAGTGTTCTGGATGGTCGACAAACTCACCCGCTGGTTCGGGATGGTATGTTTTTTTTTTGTTGGTGTTTGTTGTCTGTACTTGCTCTATGAATGAACTTCTCTTTTGATTGCCTTTTAATAATCTCTCTTTCTCTCTCTCTCTCTCTCTCTCTCTCTCTCTCTCTCTCTCTCTCTCTCTCTCTCTCTCTCTCTCTCTCAGGTGTTTGTGTGTCTGGTTGTGATATTGACGAGTTCTATCCTGGCAGTAGCGTATCTGTGTCTGATTCCTCTGATAGTGAGAACCTACACTCCAGGCTGGATAGTCTTGCACCTGTGCTATGGACACTGGAACCTGGTTATGATAGTCTTTCACTACTACAAAGCCACCAACACCTCGCCTGGGTACCCCCCCACGGTTAGATAACAACTCCACATTACAACAAAACAGACAATGTTGGGTGCAGTATTATATGAGAGCTGGGAATATAACACACACACATGTGTAACGAGGCTCTGTTTCTACGTTTCAGGTGAAAAATGACCTTCCATTTGTCTCTGTCTGTAAAAAGTGCATCATTCCCAAACCAGCCAGAACACACCACTGTGGAATCTGTAACACGTAAGCCTATGTTAGCTTTCCTAAATCCCATGTCAACCCGAGATGGATTCATATTGAAGTACAAGTTGCCCTTAATCACAGATCCAGGGTCAGGGTTTCCTACCCACCAATTCTGACCGTAACCATTTTTTAGGATGAAAACATATCTGAACAAGGGGAAACTTCTACCTAATAATAACATCAACATGCCATTTAGCAGAAGCCTTAAGTTTATACAAAGTGGCTTGCATTACAGTGAGCGTATACATTTTTACAGTCAGTGTTTACAATACAGTACCTATGGTAGCAATGGGAAACGAACCTAATTCAATGCTACTATGCTCTCTAATTGAGCCACATAGGGCCACAACATGGTGCTGTTTTAGAGTTGTTTGCTGGATGGGTTGACTGATGATTGACTGGAGTGTTTTCCTTTACAGGTGCATCCTAAAGATGGACCACCACTGTCGTATCCTTTCTCATGGAGAATGAAAGCATTGTACTATACCACTACTACCCCCACTTGTGATCGGAAGGTTGTGAGTTCAAATCCCGCCTGAAACCACACCACTACTAGTGTGCCCTTGAGTAAGGCACTTAGCCCTCAATTACTCCAGGGGGAATGTCCCTGCAATTCGTAATTGTAAATTACTATATTATATAATATATATATATATATAATATATAGTATATAATATTATATATATTTATATAATATATATTATACACTCCATTAGGTTGTATTTTAGGACCAGGGTGTTGCTGTTTTCAGTGTGCTCCTTAACTCTGAACTCCCAGCCTGGCTGAATAACTGTGTTGGCCATTTCAACCACCGCTACTTTTTCTGTTTCTGCCTGTTCATGACTCTGGGCTGTTGCTACTGTAGCATCAGTGGAAGAAACATGTTCCTAGATGCATACAGCGCCATAGAGGTGAGACGCACGCTCACACTCACACACACACACACACACACACACACACACACACTCACACTCACACTCACACTCACACTCACACTCACACTCACACTCTCTCACACTCACACTCTCTCACACACTCACACTCTCACTCGCACTCGCACTCGCACTCGCACACACACACACACACACACACACACACACACACACACTCACATACTCACACACACACACACTCACACACACACACACACACACACACACTCACACTCACACTCACACTCACACTCTCACACACACGCACTCACTCACACTCTCACACACACACACACACACACACACACTCACACTCACACTCACACTCACACTCACACTCACACTCACACACACACACACACTCACACTCACACTCACACTCACACTCACACTCACACTCACACTCACACTCACACTCACACTCACACACACACACACACACACACTCACACTCAGTCTGCTGTGTTCCTGTGTCGCTCCATAGCGCTTCAAGCACTTGGATGTGGAAAGTCCAGGGGTACCAGTGACAGGGATGGGGCTTCTCATAGGAATCCTACCGCCTGGGCAGGTATTACTAACTCACACACACACACACACACACACACACACACACATACACACACACACACTCACATTGCCTTTTTACGATCTAAAGATAGTGCCCTGTGTACATAATGGGAGAGTGAAAAATGTTTTCTTCTTTTGGCTCTATATTCCAAAAGTATGTATTTTCAATCAATTGCTATTATATTAAAGTAGAGATTATCACAGATTATGCATGCGACAGGTTGTCCACCAAATGCTAAACATGAGTGCTTACATAAAAAGTGATGTAATTTATGTACACTGATTTAAAAATCAAAGGTGTCGATCTGAAAGAGAAAAAAAAATCCTGTTACTTATATATGGCACTGTATTTGTGTAACCTTTATTTATGTTCTGTTTTCGTCAACAAGACATCTTACCAGACGTCTCCACCTCCCTTCACCTTCAAAGACAAGCTGTATCACAAGAGTATCATCTACATGTGGGTGCTTACCAGGTGAGACATACTCCTTTTTACATTTACATTTACATTTTTGGCATTTAGCAGACGCCTTATTCCAAAGCGATTTACAATCAATACATTTGAATACCAAGCATGTGAATCAGCAATCCACCATTCGTTGCAGGAAGAGTAATCTAGCTCAGGCCCGGGGCCATTGATAGAAGGAAAAACCTTCTCCCTATTGCCTTCTACTAAAGCTTTTTTTTTTTTTTTTACTGGAGAAACTGAGAAACAGGAGGCAATAGAAGTTCTTAGGGACACAGTAGAGGGGAAAGTGGGGCCAGTCGGCTAGCCGAGGTGGAGGAGCGGAGTGAGCGGGCAGGGGTTTGGGGGGTTACCATTTCCTTCAGGTAGGCAGGGGCTGTCCCTTTAGCTGCCTGGTATGCAAGCACCAGGGTCTTGAATCTGATGCGAGCTGCTATCGGGAGCCAGTGCAGGGTGCGAAGGAGAGGGGAGACATGCGAGTATTTGGGGAGGTTGAATACCAGCCGGGCAGCAGCATTCTGGATGAGCTGCAGAGGTCTAATGGCTGAAGCGGGGAGCCCAGCCAGGAGTACATTGCAGTAGTCCAGGCGGGAGATGACCAGTGCCTGGGTCAAGAGTTGCTTTTTGAGTACATTTAGATTTTTTTAGCGTTGAATACACTGACACTAATGTCTGGATTGTAGGGTATTTAATCTATATCCTAGTACTGAGATTAAATTGCAAACATTCCTCCATGTGGATAATCCCACATGAGTTCAAATCCCGCCTGAAACCACACCACTACTAGTGTGCCCTTGAGTAAGGCACTTAGCCCTCAGTTACTCCAGGGGGAATGTCCCTGTAATTTGTAATTGTAAATCGCTTTGGATTAAAAGCGTCTGCTAAATGGCAACATTTATTAATTTTACTCATATGGGTCAGTAAAAGCTTGTGTGATTGGTCCTGACAGCACGGTGGCAGTAGCCCTGGGAGGTTTGACTATCTGGCATGCCCTGCTCATATCCAGAGGTGAGACCAGCATAGAGAGACACATCAACAGCAAGGAGACCAAACGCATGGCCAAACGGGGCAGGGTGAGGAAACGCACACCTGTGCCTGTGTTCACATCAACTTTTGCCAGGGGCTTTTCAAAACAAAACTTTGGTGATGATAATATCTGGAGGGAAGTGTACTGTCGGTAATTCATTGAAATCTCCTCTGCTCTCCCTTCCCATCCCCTCCTTTTCCAGGTGTACAGGAACCCATTCAACTATGGCAGACTGAACAACTGGAAGGTGTTCTTCGGTGTCCAGAAGAGAAGGTGAGTTAGTCTCTTCTGTCTCCGTTTCATGTATATTCAAATTGATAGTGAACCAAGTCAGTTCTACATTTCTAACTGAACCGTCTGGAACGTTGTGTAATGTTCTCTCTCCAATTTGCTTCTGCTAAAGAGCTCCACACCACTAAAACCACATACAAAGATAGCTTTAGTAGTTTAGTATGCGTCTGCCCCCGAACAAAAAAAATCTTTGCACCAATACAGGCCTGCGCAGCACTCTTTAGCGGAAGCAAATTGGAGCCCCTAGTGTGTAGACTGGTCTGATCTCTGGTCTCCCCGCTTCTCTCTACTCTCCCCCCTTCTCTCTACTCTCCCCCCTTCTCTCTACTCTCCAGTCATTGGTTGACGCGAGTCCTCCTACCCTCTGGACATGCTCCTTTGGGGGATGGCATGACCTGGGACGTCTTTCCAATCAAGAAAGACATGATGCCTGTATGACCCCTGACCTCACCAACTCGTCACATTATTGAGACCACTCCTACTCCCAGCAGCCCCAGCTCTCCTCACGTGACCAAGCCTGGACATGAGAATTGGGGGTCTGGGCTGGATGGTGAATATTCAGAGGGCTACTGTGAGGGAGTGAACATTTGCTCCTCAACTGGTGAAACAACACTAACACAACTTCACAATGGTAATTGTGGAAAAGCCACAGGTGTCTGGACCAGGAGGTGTTCTGAGGTCTACAGCAAGGAAGAGAGACTGAGCATCCACACACTGTCTGCTGCTTTCACACCTGATCTTCACAGAGCTACTGATGCCCCATGGCTCAGCTCAACTTGGTGTTGGCAATATCTGAATTGTGGATTTGATCAAAATTGAATTGATTTTTTTTAGGCTTACATGACGAATGAATGACCACATTTCTCCCAATGAGAGATCTTTATTAATGTGAGTGAAATAACCCAACATCAATGTCTGGACTGTAATGGTCTTCTTTCTTAAAGCTAGTGAAACAACACTTCAACCATGTTTGGACAGTCCAGGCTTCCAGGAAAATCCAGGCTTATTCTGATTTGATAAGAGTTATCAAGAGTTATCAAAACATCCAGGCTTATTTTTTAAATCCCGCAAGACAGCAAAAATAAACCTGGATTTTCCTTTAGAGACGTTGATGGAATACCCCCCTGGAGCACTAACTGTACTCTAAATAACCATGTTTACTGTTTCACTGCTAACACCCAAGAGAAGCTGTGCTTCCATGGAACCTGACTGCATTTTTTGTATGTTTATCTATCTTTAAATTAAAAGAATTTAATGAAATTCTTTTCACACTGTCTTACTGTCCTGTGTTTTGTGTTTCTACACACACACACACACACACACACACACACACACACACACACACACACACACACACACACACACACACACTCACACACACTCACACACACATGCAGTGCACTTTACATGGGGTAGTGGTGGTCTAGTGGATAGTGAGTTGGACTTGGGATCGGAAGGTTGTGAGTTCAAATCCCGCCTGAAGCCACACCACTACTAGTGTGCCCTTGGGTAAGGCACTTAGCCCTCAGTTACTCCAGGGGGAATGTCCCTGTAATTCGTAATTGTAAGTCGCTTTGGATAAAAGCGTCTGCTAAATGGCAAAATTATTAATTTAAAATTACATTACCCAAGGTTCATTTTCCCAGTCTCAGTCAGTCAGCTATGTTGTTGTTGTTGTGTGGGTGATGTCAGGGTGACAGGCATGCAGGCAGGCAGTGGGAGATTAGGTTGGATCCGTGCCAGCTCTGATCCACAGACTCACTCTCAATGAACTAGAGAGAGAGGACCAGAGAGAGATGGGGGCAGGGAATGACAGATATGCAGAGATATGAGGTGGGGATGATGACAGAGACAGATACCGTGGACAGACAGTGTAAAGAAGGCAGTTCCACAGACTGAATGGTCTTCATTTCCTCCATCTGCACTGATGTGAACGTTCACCCCTTGTTGTCGATTTCAGCATTATTATTTTCACCTATCCTGTCATCTCAGAACACCAAGAGCAGGGAGGATGCTGTAAAGTTCTCAATTAAATATATTCCTCCATGTTCATTATATCAGTCCATGATACTCAATACAACCAACAGAGGACAGTGTTGGACCAATTATGGTAGAAATGGAACCGCTCTTACTGAAATGATGTCAACCATCTATACAATAAATACACTGTGCAGCAGAATAGATGATTTACATTTTACATTTGTTGGGGGGGGGTTATATTCTGAGTTTAAAGTCTGAATTTCTGAATCATCTATACATCAGTCATCATAAGAAAAATATATATGCTGGGACTAGGGGCCTTTGGCAGTCACAATACTAGAAATACTTTTAAAAGTATTTATTGACAGTAGAGAAACTGTACAGGGGGTAGTGGGGATGAAGATGTATTTATGTATTTGGGGGCTGACCATTATATCATCCACACACGTGACAACTATGCAATTACCAAAATATCTCAATCAAACAGTTACTTCAGAAACCATTACTTGATCAGATTTAATTTGGGGGGATTTACCATGTTCTAATCTGGGGGAAATGGTTGATTTAATAGGAATGTGTGTGTGCAGTGCACTCTCCTGAGCTCTTGCTGTGCATAGGTCAAACGGCGCACGCGTGTCAGATTAAATTGGGCACCGGGAAAGAGGGATTTCAATTAAATGGACAAACAACCTGCAGACGGATTGCGCGGAGGAACCAAAATAGTTCGTTTCTACTTTAGCAGTTTAGACGGATTGTATATCATATATTCCTAAACAAATTCAATCGACACAAGCTTTTCTACAACAGCGTTGGGATAAGGATTACGAATGTACAACGTAGCAGAGTGGCTATCCGGTAAATAAAACAATGTGTTTGTGTTAAATTAAATTGCTTAATGTCCTTGCAAACTCACTTTACTTACAGGCAGTGACTACTAGCTGTTATATCGCAAACAACGGTTAACAGTAAATGCTACAGTCATGCTGATCAAATGTGTTAGATATTCTTTTTTGGAGTTTGGAGTAACTCAGGTTGTACGTGTGTGGACTAGTCCATCGATTTGTTATTACGATCTATCTACGCCATAATCACTGTCAGCTGGTCTTACACGTGATATTATTATCGCTGCTATCTATAAACAAACATTGACTATCCCTGGGTTTATCATCACACAACAACCACAATAACACATCATGTCTTGCATAAAGAATTTCAGAGCATGCATGGTTTGTTGTGCTATATTTTAGCCCTGTGCCACCTTTCCTTGCATTATGTTTGCAACAATATTGCTGGTTGTGGCTACTGTACTGTACTGTATATCTGACTGCATCTGTATACTCTCCCTTATTGATAGTAGTAGCCTATGGAGCCACTGATCTGATGTGTGTTTGATCTGGACCCTAGTGACAGTCATGGGAGGTTGTGTGGGAAGGGACCAGGTGGATGGACAAGGACCTGCTCCAGGCAAAAAACGTGGAGGTAATTCATTCTCTCTATATAAGATCATCCTATCCTCCCCACATCCCAACCTAAGATAAACAACACAATGTCAGCTCACGTCAAATGATGGATAGATGTTGGCCTTTGACAAGATGCAAGAATACCTCAGACTTATCTCACTCTCAGGTGTTAAGTGCCTTAGATAACATAAGCCTTCCCTGTAATGTTTACATTGCTGCGAGGAGAAGGTCCTGTCCTCGTCGGACAGTGTTAATCATATAAACAGGATAATACAGACCACTCCTAATATATGCAATGGTATTAAACTATTTTAATGCTCTACACCAGAGCATCCAGTCAGATGGAGCAAATAGAAATAATGTGGTGACTCATTTACTGTACAATTAATTTAAATTTCCCAGAAGAGAAATCTTACCAAACTGTTGTTGACTTTCTTCCTTTGAGATTCTTTCTTAGAAATCTGGGAAAGGAAATGTGTCTCCAACCAGATGTACAGTACAATCTTCTGTACAAATCAATCCAGTTCATGGATGCCCCCAGGTGGTCTAACCCAGGTGGTAGCAGATTATAATGGTCTGACGCTGACCAGAGTTGACTGTCTTGCCTTTAGGTATTTCTAAGTAGTTGATAGGATTAGGCTTGTTGTGTACACCATTAGCCGTAGCGGCCGTCAGTACATGGCACTAAAGATACCCTCTCCTGATATTGCACCTCTCGCCAGATACAGTATATTGATCCTGCTGAAGTATTTCAGATCGCTGTGTTTGTTTTTAGAGGAGGTAAATTAGGACAGGGGTGTTTATTTTTAAGTCAGTTGAGAAGTGTCATTACAGTACAGTTCGAAGGCTTGAGTCGGTGTTTGGAGTCATAGAGGTTCTCTGATACTTAGTGTGCACTGAGTCTAGTAAACACATAGGCTCTGTGGTTGAGAAGACATGGGAGTCGTTAACTCCAGGGACTACCACCGCTATCACCCCTCACAATCACCATCAGTCATCAAGGTGGTGCTGAAAAGTGAGTATGGATATATTGCCTAGATGGAGTACAGATGGACTGTTTTGTGTTTAGAATTGTCATTGTCAGTCTCAGAACTGTCAGTCTGTTAGTGTGTATGTAGATTGTCCTTTCTCTTTTCAATTTGACCATTAGTGTCATTAACAGAAAGCTATTTTACAGTTATACAAATGTTTTATTTTGAACTAGAAGCTACTAGATATTGAAGTCAGGAAATTGATTGCACACAGAATGTGTTGTTCTATATTTATGCACGATGTTTGTTGATATCAGGATCATATGTTGCTGCTTAAAACCATAATAAAGTTGAAAAAGATGGATTTTGAGGGATTGTGTTGTGTTGTAGGAACGTGTTGTATTCTTTGATGTGGTTTAGGACTCCAAATTGGGAGAGTTTCAAAGAGTGGGGGCTGGAGCGGGGTAAGCCTGATCTCCCCCAGGTCCGGTGTTTAGTCTTGGTGATTGGCACAAGGGGGTTGGCATCAGCTGACCAGAGACTGTGGGTAGGGGTGTACTGGAGGAGGAGGTCAGAGAGGTAGGAGGGTGCCATCTTGTTGAGGGTTTTGTGGGTGGTGAGGAGAATCTTAAACTGAATCCTAAATCAAACTGGGAAGCAGTGGACTAAAGTGATGTGGGTTCTAGTGAGCCGGTGATAGCAATATGGTGGTATCGTTAGGAGGTTGCAGTCTCTTAAATGTCAGTGAATCACGCCTTCCTCCTCTTGGACCTTCCATTGAAGGCAACTGGAATTTACATCCAAGGCATGAATGAGCACATGTACACACACACACACACACACACACACACACACACACACACACACACACACACACACACACACACACACACACACACACAGAGTGAGTGAGAAAGGTGACCTGTTGCTCTGAGGTATAATGTGTATAATGTGCCCTCGGGTCATGTTACAGTTTTTCCCAATAGTTTAAACACGTTTCCTGAAACTATAGGGACATTTCTCAAAATACTAACCTGAAAAGAGTTAACCATTTTGTCAAAACTCCAACACTGTACAACACTGTACTCAAAACCATGTTCTCTTCTCAAAATACTGTATCTTTTACAGAGCATCAATTAAACACTAGTGTGATCAATTTAAAACACTACCATCAAAATACTGTCTATATAATTTGACTTCATGAGGCCATGTTACATATTCAAATGTAGAAATTGTTTCCGTTTCCTCTTTTTCTTGTCCCGAAAATAGGTTGCAATTTTATGGTACCTACAGTATAAAGACTTGTCATATTGTAATACAATACTGTGAATATATCATATGAATATTGCATTGACACACTCATTGTATCAGAATAGGATACAATGCACATTTGTCTATCCAATGAGCTCCAATGGGGCTTAACTCACAACCTAGCTTCCCTGTGTCTTTTATATACTGTATACTGGGATGCAGTGGACATACAGTAGCCCTGTTGTAACTGTTAGTTATTCAGCCCAGTTCCGTTTTCATAAGAAATGACCATGACTCCCACAAATGTTGGTGACCTTTTTTAGTTTTTGGCAGGCACGAAGAGGACCCCAGTCCACACCCTCACAACAATTGACACCACAATTCCAGAGCTGTAACTCTCCAACCGTTTTTTGAATCACCTCCTCAAGACAAACAAAATAGATCACTGGACTGAAAACATACGTCCCAAAATATTTTCTGCTATTTTGAATTTTGTGAAAATCTTCAAATATACCGTACCGTAAATCCGATTGACATGAAACTTTGTACATAAGAAGTATGTACCGGTCCCTAACAGGTTTGAGAATGTCCCCACGTAAAAAAAATGACCAAGCTACATCCAAATTAATCAGCACCATAATAATTGAAATATGCAAATGAGGAAAAGTCATCCAAAGTTATGCTAATTAATGTGAAACGTGGTCAGCCTGAAGACAATGGCTGCCACATGCCACTCAATATTCTGCATTTCCAGCCATTTCTACATATAAAAAAGAACACTTTTTCAAAAGTCTCATGAACAGCAAGTCCGATTGACACGAAATATTGATAGGGGATAAAAATAAATAATATTTGTTGTTTTCTGTCAGAAGTGGCTCACAGAGATCTTTTTGTCATCTGTGTTGGCAGAGAGCTCATCTCTCAAAGCAATGCATAATGGGACAGAGGGAAGCAAATCCTGTCATGAGGCGCACGATTACTGCCTTTAATCCAATGCACTTTATTACCCTATAGTGAACCAGCCAAGTCCTGTTCAGAGATGTGTGTTGAAGGGCACATATCAGCTCCATTACATTACATTTTCTACCTGTAACAATCAACTAAATGTTGTACCACTGAACCCACTGTTGTACTGAACACTGAACACGCCCCAGGTATGATGATGCTGATCATACTACTGTAGAGAGGCATAAAATATGGCGAGCTCATGTTCTGGTGGACTGTTGATCTCCGGGTTCCCTGTGTGTGTGTGTGTGTGTGTGTGTGTGTGTGTGTGTGTGTGTGTGTGTGTGTGTGTGTGTGTGTGTTGGTCTCAGTTCTGTGCATGTGTACAGTGCCAATCTGGCAACCTTACTAGTGGAGACTGAACCAGGTTACGCAGAGCTTCAGAATTGGCAGCTACAGTGAATTCTGAAAACATTATTTACCATGAGTGTTACTGCTCTGCTTTTTACTTCTTATATCAGAGCATGATTAGTGGTTGGTCCGGAGGCCTCCATGTCTGTAGTTAAATGCATTCCACAGCATTGTAATGCTTTTTAGCTGCACTGGCCTAGACTTCCATCTATGGCCATGCTGCCCTCAACCCTGACTGATGTACCTCTCCTCCTCAGGACGGAATGAACCTTTAAAGAAGGAGCGGCTCAAGTGGAAGAGTGAGTACCCCATGACCGAGGGCCAGCTCTGCAGTAAGAGAGATGAGTTCTGGGACACAGCCCCAGCCTTTGACGGGAGGAAAGAGATATGGGATGCGCTCAGAGCAGCAGCCCTGGCTGTAGAGCGCGACGACCTGGAACTGGCACAGGCTATAGTGGACGGAGCTTGCATTACCCTGCCACATGGTGAGTTAAGACACACACTCACTCATGCACGCAGAACCCTGTCTGTTGCTCTGAGATTACTGTGATGGTTACATAATGCTCACAGGGCAGCGTAACAAGAGTGGATACCTTGATAGACAGGATGGACACACACTTTTTTAGCGTGTGTCTGGGTTGTCAGCACATGTTTACTCCCGATATTAACACTGGCTCAGCCATGAGGTGTCATTTGACCCCTGTGAGTACAAAATAAATTCTACCTTTGCACTCCATCAAATCTCAGGACCCACCTTTCATGATTTTTCCTAGATATGTGCGTTCTACCACCCAGTATCCTTACATTTTCTCCCAGCTGACTGCCTGCTAGACTGAACCATCTACAACCCTTAGCCTGCTAGACTGAACCATCTACAACCCTTAGCATTTACCCTTTTGGGGTTTGCTGATCTAAGATTAAGAAAAATATTGATGGCTGCTCTATTTTGTTGTTGTTTTCTTTCTGTGGTTAGGGAAGGTTCTAGAGGTATGGAGCTTAGTATTAGTGGTTAGGAGTGGAGTTTTATTTCTTCTTTTTCGGCTGAGATGGTGACCGAGGGTCTTTGAGTGTCTGATGTTCCTGTTTCTCTCCCCTCCCTTCTAGGTACTCTGACAGAGTGTTACGACGAGCTGGGAAACCGCTACCAGCTCCCCGCCTACACTCTAGCCCCTCCCATCAACATCATCACTGAGCGCACCAACGAGAGCAAAGCCTCTGAACACCCTGAGCAAGAAGCTCCACCCCCTCCTCCCAAACAGGAGTTCCTGCTGCGCGTCCGCCTGTCATCAGGTATACTGACGTCGAATACCCAAACTACTCCTAGTCCGTATCCCCTACCCCCCCCCCCCCCCCCAAGCACCTTAGGGCTACATGAGAGAATTGGATATGTATGATCAGTATGGTAATGGTCCCTTGATGGTTCTGCCACATTGTGTATATACCTGTACATTCCTCACATCTACACAAGCACCTAGGAGGTAGGGGCAAGGGGTTGATAGGGGATGAATGATTCTCAGTGCACAATGGTTCAAATGGCAGCAACAAGTTGACTTGACTCTATGTTTTTGACAGGTAAGGACCTACGTCTGACGGCCAGCATGGCAGACTCCATCTCCCACCTGAAGAAACTGTTGCACGGGCAGGAGAACATTGACGTGGGCCACCAGAGGTGGTTCTTCTCTGGAAAACTCCTCACCGACAAGACCCGGCTTCAGGACATCAAGATGCAGAAGGACTTTGTCATCCAAGTCATTGTCAACGAGAACCCACCTGTCATACTCTAACTGAGGAGAGAGGGTGGGAGAGAGGGAGTGAGAGAGGGTGGGAGTGCGGGAGGGAGTGAGGGAGGGAGGGAGGGAGTGAGAGAGGGAGGGAGATAGGGAGGGAGTGAGAGAGGGAGGGAGTGAGTGAGAGAGGGTGGGAGAGAGGGTGGGAGAGAGGAAAGAGAAGGTCTTCCATGGTTTTCACACTAAATTGTTAACCTATTTTGTACTGTGGCAGTGCAGATATTTTCACATTGTATTTTCCAGTGAATAACTTCTAAAAACTGGACTGGCCTGATAACATATCTGTGCTGTGTGTACTGGGGTTGGCGAGAGGGTGTGGAAGACCCCTTTGTTGAGAGACAAGGACAGAGGGAGTGGAGAAGAGACACACACACAGATGATAAATGATGATCTGACTGATTCTTTTCTAGAGTGAGGAACTGAATATAAGTTGCCGTTAGGTGACTATCTGTCAATGCCATTTCAATAATTGTACCTCTAAGTTCAAGACACTGGACGGTCTGGACCTATTGTTGCTGAATATTGCTGTGGAAATGTGCGTATATTTTTTGTAATTAGTTCATATATGCTTTTTGTATTGCTCTTTTTGTATTTTTGGGGAGACCCCCCCCCCCCCCCCCTCCATGCATCTTTCTTTCTTTTGAATCTTGAAAAGAAAAATGTTTAAAACATAAAGAAATGTACATATCTATTTCAGTGTGTTTGATCATGTAAATATTTGTACATAATATATTTGAGGATATCAAATGTATTTTCATGCGATAATTGTATAGGCTTTGAAAAATATAATTGGACAGTCAAGTGATATTCCTGTTAGGTAAAAAGAATACGCTGATATCATTTTCATGTATTTTTATGTCTCAACAACATGCTGTAGTTTTGTATGCACAATGATGCATATACATGATGAATGTGAATACACATTCTGAATATACTATTATTGTTGTTGTTCTTCCTCATCACTTGTTCAAAAATCTTCTGTAACATGTGTTTGTGGATGGAGTCATCTCCACTGACGGACTGTATTTGGCTGTGTCAGTCAGTTTTCATAAATAAACTTGGGAACGTTTCATGAGAAAATAATTGTGAGTTTTTTGCAACAGAACTTATGGTAGCTCCATACAAAAATAGACAGTTTACATTTGAGAGCAGGATGGAACATCCTGGCCATTCTTTTAAAGTTGTAGGAAGGCACAAGTTAGGTGAAGGCTACAAAAAGATTTTGAAGGCTTTAGCTATCCCTCTGAGTACCGTTCAGAGCATCATTAAGAAGTGGAAAGCGTATGTTACCACCCACACCTTGCCCAGATCAGGCCTATTATTAGACCTCACCCTAACCCCATGGCCATGACGCGGCCGTTCATGTCAGCCCCGGCCTTGGTGGCCTCCGCCTCAGGGGAGCCCTGGCTGCATCCACCCTCCGTCGCCACCTTTGCACTGGGGATTGTTCCGAAGGCGGAGAACACGTTGCGCAGGGCCTCGTCATCCAAGCTGTCGTCCAGGTTCTTCACATGCAGATCGACACCCTGTTTAGTGAGATGATTTACATAGACAAATACATAGACAATAATTACAAAGTACATCAACTTCTATGTTAGTATTAATAAATTCACAAACCAGCTTAGTCTCGCGCTCTCCTCTCTTCTTCTCCTCTCCTCTCTTCTTTTCCTCTCCTCTCTTCTTCTCCTCTCCTCTCTTCTTCTCCTCTCCTCTCTTCTTCTCTTCCTCTCCTCTCTTCTTCTCCTCTCCTCTCTTCTTCTCCTCTCCTCTCTTCTTCTCCTCCCTTCTTTCCTCTCCTCTCTTCTTCTCCTCTCCTCTCTTCTTCTCCTCCTCTCCTCTCTTCTTCTCCTCTCCTCTCTTCTTCTCCTCCTCTCCTCTCTTCTTCTCCTCTCCTCTCTTCTTCTCCTCCCTTCTTTTCCTCTCCTCTCTTCTTCTCCTCTCCTCTCTTCTCCTCTCCTCTCTTCTTCTCCTCTCTTCTTCTCCTCTCTTCTCCTCCTCTCCTCTCTTCTTCTCCTCTCCTCTCTTCTTCTCCTCCTCTCCTCTCTTCTTCTCCTCTCCTCTCTTCTTCTCCTCCCTTCTTTTCCTCTCCTCTCTTCTTCTCCTCTCCTCTCTTCTCCTCTCCTCTCTTCTTCTCCTCTCTTCTTCTCCTCTCTTCTCCTCCTCTCCTCTCTTCTTCTCCTCTCTTCTTCTCCTCTCCTCTCTTCTTCTCCTCTCTTCTTCTCCTCCTCTCCTCTCTTCTTTTCCTCTCCTCTCTTCTTCTCCTCTCCTCTCTTCTTCTCCTCCTCTCCTCTCTTCTCCTCCTCTCCTCTCTTCTTCTCCTCTCCTCTCTTCTTCTTCTCCTCTCCTCTCTTCTTCTCCTCCCTTCTTTTCCTCTCCTCTCTTCTTCTCCTCTCCTCTCTTCTCCTCCTCTCCTCTCTTCTTCTCCTCCTCTCCTCTCTTCTCCTCCTCTCCTCTCTTCTTCTCCTCTCCTCTCTTCTTCTCCTCCTCTCCTCTCTTCTTCTCCTCTCCTCTCTTCTCCTCCTCTCCTCTCTTCATCTCCTCCTCTCCTCTCTTCTTCTTCTCCTCTCCTCTCTTCTTCTCCTCCTCTCCTCTCTTCTTCTCCTCCTCTCCTCTCTTCTTCTCCTCCTCTCCTCTCTTCTTCTCCTCTCTTCTCCTCCTCTCCTCTCTTCTTCTCCTCTCCTCTCTTCTCCTCCTCTCCTCTCTTGAATGAATGAATGAATGAATGAATGGTCTTTATTGTCATTGATATAGTACAGGTACCAAACAACGAAATTTGGGAGGGGGGGCTCCCCTGGTGCTAGGAAAGAAAAAAAAGAGAAAAAAAACAAGAAGGGAAAGGAGCTGGTTTACATAAATAAAGGCTATGTACACTATCCAGTATACTATACTGTACAGATAAAACACTGTGCTGTACTCTATGCTATGCTATACCTATTCTAACATTTCCTATTTCTCTGCAACCTTATGTACCCTAGGGTTGTCATATTGCACATAGTGTTATTGCACATTCATTTAAAGTGTCGCAGTTTGCAGGCTTGAAATGTACACATTTGTGCCTCAGCACTACACCTGATTTTTCAATCCAGCAGCTGCCATCAATCCGTCCAGACTGTCCAGGGCCCAGAACCTAGGTCTTTGCTGTGTTCAGGGCCTGGATGGCCCTGGGGTAGAAGCTGAGCTTCAGTCTGTTTGTCCTTGCGAACATGGTCCTGTACCGCCTGTTCGAGGGCAGCCGAGCAAAGTGTTCGTACCCAGGGTGGGATGGGTCTCTGGAGATCTTGGAGGCCTTCCTGAGGCAGCGTGTGTTGTACAGCTCTTCCAGAGAGGGGAGGGGGGCGCCGGTGATCTTCTGGGCCGTTCTCCTCCTCTCCTCTCTTCTTCTCCTCCTCTCCTCTCTTCTTCTCCTCCGGTTCTTGGCCAGATTTGAAGCGTCCGACAAACACTTCCTTGTCATTGAGCAGTGTGCCGTTCAGCCTGTCGATGGCTATCCCAGCAGCCTCTTGGCTCTCAAAGCCCACAAAGCCATAGCCCTTGGAGCCGTTCTCATCACAAACCACCTTCAAATCAAATGAAAAAACAAACTTGATTTCTATAGAACATTTCATACACCAATGAATTGATTTGTATTTGTCCCAAACACAATGAACATATAAAACCGTATAAAAACATAAAAAGTACATTTCATACACCAGTGATTTGATTTGGTGAAGGCAAGCTTGAAGAGGTGGGTTTTGAGGGCCTGTTTAAATGTTGGGAGGGTGTTGGCCTGTCTGATGTGGTTGGGGAGAGCGTTCCAGAGGGACGGGGCTGCGGCTGAAAAGGCCCTATCACCCCAGGTCCGGAGCTTGGTCTTATCGCCTTACTTTCCAAATTGTTTGTATATCGATTAGGGAGGCACACTCAGATGTTATCCTGCTTGGTTTTGAAATGTTTGGAAAAAGGCTCAAACTATACATTGTTTCAATGAATTTGTCTGTTTTCTCATGTTTGTGTGGATTCAACAGGTCGATGTTAAAATCCCCACAGACATAGCCAATCTTTTGTTTTGAAGAGGAAAATAACCTTTCCATGTTAATCATGAATGTATCCATGTTAGATCCTGGTTTTCTGTAAACACAGCTTACAATTACGTTTTTCATTCTTTCCACACTTATTTCCACCGTAATACATTCCATAATATCATCAATGGCTTTTCAGTGGCTTTTCAGTGGCTTTACAATGTTTTATTATTATTAATCCTTTATTTAACCACGGTAGTCATGTTGAGACAGTAGCCTCTTTTTCAAATGAGCCCTGGCCAAGAAAAGCAGCACTTAATTAAAAAGACACCACATACAGTATAAAAACATAGAATATACAACATAAAATAACAACAGAAACAGTGAGCAGATACCCTAACCACATAGATAACCTAAGCACATTTGCATGTATGATTCAAAGTCTCTGTAACATACAGTTTAAAGTCAGAATGCGCTTTACAGGAAGAATATATAAAAAGGGCACCTTGCAGGATAGAACGTTCCCAAAGGCAGAGAAGGTGTGGTAGAGAGCGTTGCTGTCAATAGACTTGTCTAAGTTCTTGACGAAGACGATGTTGCTCAGAGAAGGGTCAGGCTGAGATGCCATGGTGAGGCAGTAGGCAGCATAGTCTGGGCCCCCTCTCAGATAAATCCCTGCAGGTGGAGGTGGTCCTAGACCTAACCCCAACCCTGGCTCTCTCCAGAGCTTGCGCAGGCCCACAAACTGCGGCTCGGTGGCCACCTCCTCAGGGGAGCCCTGGCTGCGTCCACCCTCCGTCGCCACCTCCACGGTCTAATGGGGCTTTTCCACTAGAGGGCTGACCCGGGTCAGCCCAGGCTGGCCTGCTTCTTTGGCGCTTTTCCATTTGTCGGCCTGGGTCAGCACGGCGCGGTACGGCACGCTTCTTTAGCTACCCTTCGAGGGCAGGAACCTTTTTGAGACCCGGAACCTTTTTGCCAGGCTGCGTGTGACGTGTGACGCTGCACACCGTTGATTGGTCAATGGAAATCGTCATCCCATGTTCATAGATTTCTTTGCTAACCGCCATCTTTAAATACCACAACAGATTTCGCTCTAGGAAAATGTCACTGTTTCTGTAATAACTTATTAATAAAGATTAGAAAAGTTATGCTAACCATCGTATTATCTTAGTTTAATGTCATTTCAATGCATCATAGAACTTTTATTTACAACAAGCATAACAAAAAAAATCGCTATTATGGCGATGTGCTGTGCCTATGCTGTCCCTCAGTCCAGCACGCTTCATCACCCCCCTTCTAGAACTGCCATCTCCCCTTTTCATCCCTTATGTCATTTTATCAATGCACATGGTATTACTGTTATTTCAACATTTAAACCTCTTTCACACATCGTTCCCTGTAACTTCACAGTCCATGTTACACCGGAGGCCTTCGTTTAAATAAAATGAAGGCACACAATTTTGAGAAATGTGACTAAAATAGGCATCATTTACAATAAGGAGCTATTAAAAACAGAAAAGTACTATATTTTACATTTTGGAGAGGGAACTGTGCTCAGTATAGTTTTAACATTAAAGGTCCCATATATTATTTTATATATTAATTCACTTCCTGGTCATTGCTATGTTGCAAATACCCTGCGTTATTAAAATATGGAGAAATATGAATTAGGAAATTATGGAAATACTGTAATAGGTACAGATTTCTGATTTTCACAGTGTTGGCATAAGCCCTCTGAGTACAAAAACAATAAACTGCTTTCAAAGGATATGGGACCTTTAACCTTTCAAGGCTAGAATGCTAGAACTCCCAAAACACTAGCATGAAAAAAGAACTGGGTACATATTATTATTTATTATTTTTTAATTCTTCTTCTCTCTGTAGGTCTGTGATACCATACTTGGACACGCCAAGGAGCGCTTCTCCTTCACAAACCACCTGGTCAGTGCCACCTTGCTGCAGGGGGACAGGTTTGAAGAGTACAAGGGGGCCTTTCCGGAGGATGCACTGAACAGCACCTTGAAGGCCTACCCAATGCCCATGGAAGCCAGCTGAAGACCGAGCTCAATCTCCTCTACAGCAAGGAGGAGTTCAGAGCCTGTCGTGGTGCTGTGGACCTCTTCCAGCTTTTTATGGAGAACAATCTTGGAGAAGTGTTTTCAGAGACTGTCACTCTCCTAAAGATCCTCATAACCACACCCATGACCACGGCGGAGGCAGAGAGGTGCTTCTCGACCTTGAAAAGGATCAAAACCTTTCTCCGGAACACCATGACAGAGGACAGGCTGAATGCATTGGCCATGATGTCAATGGAGAAGACACTGGTGATTGAAATGACAGACTTTAACCAGAAAGTCATTGAGAGATTTGCAGGCCTGAAGGAACGAAGGGCAAAATTCATGTTCAAGTAGTGTAACTGGGGAGGGACACAGGGTTTGAAAGTAACAAAGAACACATTTATTATCACAATTGCATTGTGTTCCATGTCTTTCTCCATTGAATAAATAATGCCTAGTTGAATGGCTAAACAAGACAACTGTCTGGACAGTACAATCCATTTGAGCTGCTAGAATTATTCACCTTACCGCTGCACAGATAGACAAAGGGTTTAAGTCCATTCTGTTAACATTAGGTCTACTCTGCTAACAAAGACTATTCCAGTTGATTTGTCAGTTGTTGTACATTATATTTTTGTTGTGTTTGCAGTTTGCCCTTTAATACAAGTTATATATATATTCTCATGCTAAAATCCAGATTTTAAAGTTGATATTCTTCCCCGTGGAGCATGCCCCCATAACCTGTGCCCCACCCAACATTTTTATCACCAGCCGCCACTGAGGCTAACGCTGGCTTTTTTACTGTATTTTATATGGTTCATGTATTTGGATTGTCCTCGATATAATAAACTAATAAACTAAACTAAACTAAACTAAGAAAATGGCAAAATTCTCAATAAACAAAGTAAACAAACGCGCGGCGGCTCTCAATATTCAGCGGCGGTGGTGGTGGCGGTGGGCGAGAGGAGCCGGGCCTTGGAGGCGGCCGCCGCGTTCCTGCGGGTCACCGTGGTGCAGCGGGTCAGCTCCCCGAGGCGTGGCCGGGGGGGCACCCTGGGCGAGGAGGGGGCCTTGAACAGGTTGGGGTTGGAGCTGCTGGCCGCCATTTTGCCTCCTCCTCCTCCCTCCTCCACCTCGACAGCGGGCGGCGTGCGGCTGTGACGGAGCCTCTCGTTGTCGAGGCTACGGTCGAGGCTCAGGCTGTGACGGAGCCTCTCGTTGTCGAGGCTACGGTCGAGGCTCAGGCTGAGGTCGTGGGCGGAGCCTCCCGAGTCGGAGCTGAAGCTGTCGGAGGTGAAGCTGACGTCACTGTAGTCGCTGTGGTCGCTGTCCATCGTCAGGCTCCGCCCCCGCCGCTCCACCAACCCCCCCGCCGCCCCCAGGGGCTCGTCGTCGTCGCCGTCGTTGTCCTCCACCAGGATGGTGGGCGGGGTGGCGGGGGGGAGGCGGGGGGTTGTGGGGCTGGTGGTGGTGGGGTGGTGGTGGTGGCGGCGAGAAGGGCTGGCGGTGGGGCTGGCTGTGGGGGTCATGGTAGTGGGGCTGGCGGAGGGGTGGAGGCGGGTGGGGCTGGCGGAGGGGCTGGTAGTGGGGCTGGTGTTGGGGGTGAACAGAAACTTGCGTGAGGCGAGGCGGGGGCTAGCTGCGGGGCTGGCTGTGGGGCTGGCTGTGGGGCTGGCTGTGGGGGTCATGGTGGGGTTGGCGGAGGGGTGGAGGTGGGTGGGGCTGGCGGAGGGGCTGGCGGAGGGGCTGGTAGTGGGGCTGGCGTTGGGGGTGAACAGAAACTTGCGTGAGGCGAGGCGGGGGCTGGCTGTGGGGCTGGCTGTGGGGCTGGCTGTGGGGCTGGCTGTGGGGCTGGCTGGGCCCAGTGTGGTCAGAGAACGTGACCTGTGCCTGTTGGGAGGCATCAGCTGGTTGGGCGAGGCGGGCCGGGGGCTGGGGGGGTGGCGGAGGTTGTCCTGGGAGCGGCTGAGCTCGTGGCTGGCCAGAGACCCGGGCAGCGGCAGATGGGCCAGATTCAGGGTGGACAGGCGCACGCTGGGGTTGTTGTAGGGCTGCAGGTACATGGAGGGGATGTAGCCCTCCTGGCTGTTGTAGCTGGAAGGACACAATGGAGGAGGAGGAGTCAGATAATAATATCACATCATCATAATAATAACTACTACTAATAATAATAATACTAATACTAATACTAATAATATAATAATAATACTAATAATACTAATACTACTACTACTACTACTACTACTACTACTACTACTACTACTACTACTACTACTAATAATAATAATAATAATACTAATAATAATAATAATAATAATAATAATAATAACAACTTTGTGTCCGACCAAATTAAAATGACATGTGGGGTTCCCCAAGGGTCAATTCTTGGCCCACTTATATTCAATCTCTTTTTTTTTTTTTTTTTTTAATTTGTTTTTCAGATTTTATCCCTTTTTCACCCAATTTGGTAGCCAATTTAACCCAACTTAGCATCCAATTATCCCCTGCCTATTGCATTGGATCCGCCGCCCGACCCCGTGGCCGGCAGTCCCAGAGGAGGGCGCCAGGCAGACTAGGCTGACTGGCTCCTCGAGCCCAGTACCCTATATTCAATCTCTACATGCTTCCATTGGGACACATCATAAAAAAGAGCAAAGTTCGCCCCCCACAACTATGCGGATGACACTCAAATCTACATAGCCCTCTCACTGAACGACTATAGTCCCAACGACAATCTTTGTAATTGCATTGAAGAAATAAACGCCTGGATGACACAAAACTTCCTCCAAATAAACAAAGACAATAAAAGACAAAACAGAGGTAATTGTATTCGGAACACCTGACAAAAGATCGAAAGTCAGTGCAAAACTTGATTCTCTCTCTCTTCAAACTAAAAAACAGGTCATAAAACTTGGTGTAATTCTAGACTCTGATCTAAACTTCAACAGCCACATAAACTCGATAACTAAACACATAAAACATCTTGCTTAGTGCCACAAAGGTGCTAGGGCCGGCCCTGCCCATCAACTATCACAGACGCACAGAACCAACCTAAACCCCCCAGCGACATGGATAAACTGGTTCTCATGCCTGCCAAACATTCTGTGGCTTGTGTTCCAAGTAGCATGAAACAAACAATAGCCCAACTATGTGACGGTGAGATAACCACTTCTCTTTCTCACCCGCAGGGTTGATGGCTAGTAGGCGTGCGCCTTCGTGTTTGCGGTACAGAACGACTTGGCAGGTTCAACCTCCTAACCCTCACAGTGACAACTAGATGCTCTTTTCCGCGAGCCGTTTACGTTTCAGCGTTTGGTCTCATAATATGTACTGTGATGAACAGGAAATGTCATTCTTACCCGTAGACTATAATTAGAATGAGTTCCGTTACACTAACGACTATAATTAGAATGAGTTCCGTTACACTAACGACTATAATAAGAATGAGTTCCGTTACACTAACGACTATAATTAGAATGAGTTCCTTTACGCTAACGACTCTATTCTGACTGGGACTTCCACTGCAGCTACTGCATTCTGGTTATTATTCTATATTATATTATAACTATATAACTGTAATTATAACTATATAACTGTAATTATAACTATATAACTATATATCTAATTGTAACTATATTATAACTATAGAAGTATAATTATAGAACTATATTATAACTATATAAGTATAATTATAACTATAGAATTATATTATAACTATATAACTATAATTATAACTATATAACTGTAATTATAACTATAATATAACTGTAATTATAACTATATATCTGTAATTATAACTATATAACTATATATCTAATTGTAACTATATTATAACTATAGAAGTATAATTATAGAACTATATTATAACTATAGAAGTATAATTACAACTATAGAACTATAATTATAACTATAGAACTATAATTATATAACTATATTGCTCCTCACTGCTGGGACAATCTGCAGAGAACGTTTCAGTTGGTTGTTCAGGTTGCGCTCGGGCGGTTTGCAGTTGTGACACTTTAAACCTCGTTGTTGAAAAATGTTGTTGATGTTTTATAATGTTTGTAAGCTAGTGTGAATATCTGGGGCCTCACCTGACGAGCCACCAGCCGTTGTCCGACTTCTGCAGCACCTCGACCACGGAGCCGATCTCCACGGAAACCTCGTCCTGGTTGGTGGCCTTGTAGTTCCGCGCTGCGCTGTACATCACACCTGCCGACACAACACACCCAGGAGTCAGTCCAGAACACACCACACCAGAGTCAGTCCAGAATACAACACACCAGGAGTCAGTCCAGAACACACCAGAGTCAGTCCAGAACACACCAGAGTCAGTCCAGAACACAGCAGAGTCAGTCCACAACACACCAGAGTCAGTCCAGAACACACCAGAGTCAGTCCAGAACACAGCAGAGTCAGTCCAGAACACACCAGAGTCAGTCCAGAACACACCAGGAGTCAGTCCAGAACACACCAGACCCAGGAGTCAGTCCAGAACACGCCAGAGTCAGTCCACAACACACCAGGAGTCAGTCCAGAACACACCAGAGTCAGTCCAGAACACACCAGAGTCAGTCCACAACACACCAGAGTCAGTCCAGAACACACCACACCAGAGTCAGTCCAGAACACACCAGAGTCAGTCCAGAACACACCAGAGTCAGTCCAGAACACACCAGAGTCAGTCCAGAACACACCAGAGTCAGTCCAGAACACACCAGAGTCAGTCCAGAACACACCAGGAGTCAGTCCAGAACACACCAGAGTCAGTCCAGAACACACAAGAGTCAGTCCAGAACACACCGAGTCAGTCCAGAACACAACACACCAGAGTCAGTCCAGAACACAACACACCAGAGTCAGTCCAGAACACACCAGAGTCAGTCCAGAACACACCAGGAGTCAGTCCAGAACACACCAGAGTCAGTCCAGAACACACCAGAGTCAGTCCAGTCCAGAACACACCAGGAGTCAGTCCAGAACACACCACAGTCAGTCCAGAACACACCAGAGTCAGTCCAGAACACACCAGAGTCAGTTCAGAACACACCAGAGTCAGTCCAGAACACACCAGAGTCAGTCCAGAACACACCAGAGTCAGTCCAGAACACACCAGAGTCAGTCCAGAACACAGCAGAGTCAGTCCACAACACACCAGAGTCAGTCCAGAACACACCAGAGTCAGTCCACAACACACCAGAGTCAGTCCACAACACACCAGAGTCAGTCCAGAACACACCAGAGTCAGTCCAGAACACACCAGAGTCAGTCCAGAACACACCACACCAGAGTCAGTCCAGAACACACCAGAGTCAGTCCAGAACACACCAGAGTCAGTCCAGAACACACCAGAGTCAGTCCAGAACACACCAGGAGTCAGTCCAGAACACACCAGGAGTCAGTCCAGAACACACCAGAGTCAGTCCAGAACACACCAGAGTCAGTCCAGAACACACCACACCAGGAGTCAGTCCAGAACACACCAGAGTCAGTCCAGAACACACCAGAGTCAGACCAGAACACACCAGAGTCAGTCCAGAACACACCAGGAGTCAGTCCAGAACACACCAGAGTCAGTCCAGAACACACCACACCAGGAGTCAGTCCAGAACACACCCAGGAGTCAGTCCAGGAGAAAGCGTAATATACACATTTCATGTATTATTATTATTATTAGTAGTAGTAGTATTAGTAGTATAGTAGTAATAGTAGTAGTAGTAGTAATAGTAATAGTAGTAGTAGTAGTAGTAGTAGTAGTAGTAATAGTAATAGTAGTAGTAGTATAGTAGTAGTAGTAATAGTAGTAGTAATAGTAGTAATAATATTAATAGTAGTAGTAGTAGTAGTAGTAGTAGTAGTAGTAGTAGTAGTAGTAGTAGTAGTAGTAGTAGTAATAGTAGTAGTAGTATCGTTGTATGAAATGTCATCAATATATGGCAATATATAAACTTGTGGAGAAATTGTTTTAAATACTTCATTTAATGATATTGGAATATGTGGTGGTGCGTATTTTAGAGGTGATGTCATTTGCAGTGCATATCCTCAACAGGATTTGTTCATATCATCTCTTTTAAGGCCTCGGAATATGGCGTAGCAGTGCAGTAGTGTGCTAGAGAACGATCTCTTACCCTCTCCGCCATCTTCTTCATATTCATCATCATCATCATCAAACTCGTCATCCTTCTCCAGGTAGGGGGCGGGGAACCAGGCCATGCGCTTCTCCTCGTTCTCCACCAGCCACCAGCCTGGGAGGGGGGGGGGTCAGGGAGGTCAAGGGTCAGACTGGGGCTACTGGGGAACCTGACGATGGACCATCGTCTAAATGTTCTGATGCCTGACTTGTGTACAGGGATGGACATTACAATCACTAATAATCACGACATCATCGTAACTTTATTATGACTTATTTTACTTATGTTCTTCTGCTTTACTCTATTATTGTGAATTTGTATCTTGCTGCGAAGCCAATGTTGAAGAACCTGAACCAAAGAATTGTACTCTTGTGTACATCGAGATGTCATAAAAGCGATTCTGATTCTGATGGACAGCCGTTCTCAGGTCAGGACAGCGCGTGAGCTTAGAATGATAAGGTTCTATCTCCGTTTAGAATGATAAGGTTCTATCTCCGTTTAGAATGATAAGGTTCTATCTCCGTTTAGGGCAGTTCAGAGATATTGAGCGTCAAAGTTTTTACATTCCATTATGTTTTGTGAGATGGAACCTTTGTATTTTATTAATTACTAACTCAAAAATGTCAACATTTTAAAAATAACACCACACAGGCATTAATAAACACCTAATGGATCAGATTATGTAAAAAACTCAATTTTGACCAAAAATTGAGATAGAACCTTATAATTCTAACGTCACGATAGGCCTGCTGCCAGACAGATCGTAATACACAAAGCCTGAACAGTAAGGAAATATGAACCAACAAATGCATAGGCTAGGCTACATACATTGGCTAACAAATAATACAGTTTGCGCCAAAAATGCAACACACACGTGACGTCCCCTCACCGGCTTTGTCTTTGATCAGGACGTCCACGTTCTCGTCCACGGCCACTTTGAAGGCTCGGTTCTTGGTGTCCTTGGTCTCGTACGTCGCCACGCACCGGTAAGTCTCCGTCACGAACGGCTGCGTCACGTTGCCGACACTCTTGTCCTGCCCAACTCCGTCCACCTCGGAGGGCATGATCACCACGCTGAGGACCAGACCCACCAGAGTCAACATTTAGGGCATTCGTTGGAGACACAACAGAGAACCTTTAAATCTTAAAAAAACACATAACAGGACACTCGTGGCCCCGATAGAACTAGATTCTTGTACAGGATATCCTCACTTGTCAGTAAAAACACACTGAGGACCCTATCAGGAGCTCTCATTCAATGTCACTTCGACTATGCCGTAACATCATGGTACTATAGAACCACAAAGGCCCAAAAAACAAGACTCCAGACAGCCCAAAATAAACTGGTTAGGCTTCTGCTAGGCCTTAACCCTAGGACACATCTAACCGCTGCTCATTTTTTGAGCCTTGATTGGCTACGAGTAGTTGACAGAGTGCAGCAGCTTGCACTGGGCCTGGTCTTCAAGATACGCTACACCACAAAGACACCCAAGTACCTGTCAACATACTTCCAAAAAGTTAACAACGTCCACACATACAATACCAGAGGAAGCTCCACGAACCACGTTCAACCGCGTTGCACCACAAACAAGGGGTTAAACTCGTTTGCAAACTATGCAGTAAAAATGTGGAACGCCCTTCCTATAATCTTAAAGGAGTGCAAAACACTGCCCACCTTCAAAACCACTCTCAAAAAACATTTACAGGAGGCTGCAATCCGTAACTGGACCCTCTAAATCAAAAACTGTACATACTTGTTGTTTTGTCCCCCCCGCCCGAACTACCCATTGTACATATAATATGTCTGTCCCCCTGCCCGAACTACCCACTGTACATACTTTGTGTTTTGTCCCCCGCCCCCACCTGTGGTGTATGTCCC
>NC_137674.1:12372521-12555021 GCF_963989245.1 Nansenia antarctica
TAGTGAGACTAGAACACATTAGAAACTAGAACACATTAGTGAGACTAGAACACATTAGAGAGACTAGAACACATTAGTGAGACTAGAACACATTAGAGACTAGAACACATTAGTGAGACTAGAACACATTAGTGAGACTAGAACACATTAGTGAGACTAGAACACATTAGAGACTAGAACACATTAGAGACTAGAACACATTAGAGACTAGAACACATTAGTGAGACTAGAACACATTAGTGAGACTAGAACACATTAGAGACTAGAACACATTAGTGAGACTAGAACACATTAGAGACTAGAACACATTAGAGACTAGAACACATTAGTGAGACTAGAACACATTAGTGAGACTAGAACACATTAGAGACTAGAACACATTAATGAGACTAGAACACATTAGAGACTAGAACACATTAGTGAGACTAGAACACATTAGTGAGACTAGAACACATTAGTGAGACTAGAACACATTAGTGAGACTAGAACACATTAGAGACTAGAACACATTAGTGAGACTAGAACACATTAGTGAGACTAGAACACATTAGTGAGACTAGAACACATTAGAGACTAGAACACATTAGTGAGACTAGAACACATTAGTGAGACTAGAACACATTAGTGAGACTAGAACACATTAGAGAGACTAGAACACATTAGTGAGACTAGAACACATTAGTGAGACTAGAACACATTAGAGCTGGGGTCGGCAATAGGCGGCCCGTGGGCCATTGCTGGCCCGTCACCAATAATATTTGGCCCAGCAGATTATTTTGAGAATCCACTTTTTCTTTTTTTTTTACAATATCGGACCGACAGTCCCACACCACTGCTATAATGTCCGAATAGAGAATCGACCTCCACCTGAATAATGCGTATTGTACTTTTATTCATGTTGAGAGTGAATGACACAGGGACAGACAATCAGGCAGCGAAGCGCACAGACGCTGAACCCCTCAGAGTGAATCATAAGTAGGTGGACAAGGCGTGGTGCTGAAATAGAGTGTGTGGTTTGAAAAAAATAGCATTAGCTCATTAAATCATTCAAACGTAATGTTTACGTATGTGACTGCAACACACATATGAACAGTAACAAAGCAAATTCTGTTTAATTTTCTGAAAAACATTGACAACAAAATCGGCGCAAAAGTGGTGGTAGGCCTATGCTCCTGAAACGACAGAGCAAACGCGCTATTAGGGATAATAAGTACAATGAGCCATAAGCCATTCATTCAAAATATACAAAATACAATTAGGTTATTAAATACAATAACGACAGGCTTGGTACTCACGTAATGTGAAAAGTGGCATCTCCCATCGGTCAGTATTTGCTTGATATCTGGTGATATTGACGTCACTTTAATCCGCGGTTGTTTTGAAAACTAATAATATTCTTGATTTGATTATTGATAATAGTGATAACTTGAGTGTTTTCAAAGGGACATTTAGGCAGGTTTGTAATAACGGACACTGTATTTCAAATTAATTAGAGAGAGTCTCAACTATCGCAACTCTATAGTTTATGCACCGCCGCAACCTTCTTTCTACGATGCAACGATCTCCTGTAAGGGGTTCAGAGCTGTCTGGAGTTCCTCCTGGATTGACACAAAACTTTACTGAGGAGATTTCTGGACTAATTTGACAGTCCCACTATGCTTTCATACTCAGTGATTACTAATTAATAAGACCATTATGATAACGACATGGATCCATGTTGAGATGTCCGCGAGACATGCAGAGATTGTTTGTTATTTGAAGGGTATACCGCCATCCGCAGGCAGTTTATTTTTATTTTTTATGCATCAATCGATTCCTCTCGTGCGTCTTTATCACATTCATTGACGAAAAGGACGACTCGCATGTATAGAAAGGGAACATTGTGAGCACGGAAAATGTGAGTCTCACAACGGCTTTATGAAACCAGGTAGGATGAACGTATAGTTCGCTGTCCATTCCTCTTTAAATGCCCTGTTTTCACCGTCAACTTTCCTCTTTAGACCTTTGGAGAGTGACATTACATTATGTTTCTCTTGCTAGCAGGTTAAATGTTTAGCTAACTTCACCCGACACGCAAACAACCAATCCAATAATAATGTGACCTTGTCTGGGAGGAGGGGGGAATAATTATCTGAATAAAACTATGTTAAATAATTATTAGAATAAGTTAGGCTGCGATACATCGTCAGTCCACACATTTATTATTCAAAACTATGCAAGAGGGTGAAACTACGTTTCAACGTTGTTGAGAATCACAACACAAACTCGCTAGTCAAGCCTAATACTGCAACGTAATGGATTGGACTACTACCTAGTTAACTATAACACTACTTTACATTGTTAGCAAGCTCACAAAACAAGCTGTGTTAGTTGACTAGCAATGTGTACAAGTATTAGAACGTGTCACATTTTTTAAACAATCAATTACTTAAATTAGCCTTTGATTATGTTCTGGCCCGCCATCTAGTGGCTCAAAAAAATGTTGGCCCGAGGCCAAACCTAATTGCCGACCCCTGCTAGAG
This sequence comes from Nansenia antarctica, assembly GCF_963989245.1. Taxonomy (NCBI): domain Eukaryota; kingdom Metazoa; phylum Chordata; class Actinopteri; order Argentiniformes; family Microstomatidae; genus Nansenia; species Nansenia antarctica. The sequence continues at coordinate 12,375,044 of NC_137674.1, forward strand.
ACTAGAACACATTAGAGAGACTAGAACACATTAGAGACTAGAACACATTAGAGACTAGAACACATTAGAGACTAGAACACATTAGTGAGACTAGAACACATTAGTGAGACTAGAACACATTAGTGAGACTAGAACACATTAGAGACTAGAACACATTAGAGACTAGAACACATTAATGAGACTAGAACACATTAGTGAGACTAGAACACATTAGTGAGACTAGAACACATTAGTGAGACTAGAACACATTAGTGAGACTAGAACACATTAGTGAGACTAGAACACATTAGAGACTAGAACACATTAGAGACTAGAACACATTAGAGACTAGAACACATTAGAGACTAGAACACATTAGAGACTAGAACACATTAGTGAGACTAGAACACATTAGTGAGACTAGAACACATTAGAGACTAGAACACATTAGAGACTAGAACACATTAGTGAGACTAGAACACATTAGTGAGACTAGAACACATTAGAGAGACTAGAACACATTAGAGACTAGAACACATTAGAGACTAGAACACATTAGAGACTAGAACACATTAGTGAGACTAGAACACATTAGAGACTAGAACACATTAGTGAGACTAGAACACATTAGAGAGACTAGAACACATTAGTGAGACTAGAACACATTAGTGAGACTAGAACACATTAGTGAGACTAGAACACATTAGAGACTAGAACACATTAGAGACTAGAACACATTAGTGAGACTAGAACACATTAGTGAGACTAGAACACATTAGTGAGACTAGAACACATTAGAGACTAGAACACATTAGAGACTAGAACACATTAGAGACTAGAACACATTAGTGAGACTAGAACACATTAGAGACTAGAACACATTAGTGAGACTAGAACACATTAGTGAGACTAGAACACATTAGTGAGACTAGAACACATTAGTGAGACTAGAACACATTAGAGACTAGAACACATTAGAGACTAGAACACATTAGTGAGACTAGAACACATTAGAGACTAGAACACATTAGTGAGACTAGAACACATTAGTGAGACTAGAACACATTAGAGAGACTAGAACACATTAGAGACTAGAACACATTAGTGAGACTAGAACACATTAGTGAGACTAGAACACATTAGTGAGACTAGAACACATTAGAGACTAGAACACATTAGAGACTAGAACACATTAGTGAGACTAGAACACATTAGTGAGACTAGAACACATTAGTGAGACTAGAACACATTAGAGACTAGAACACATTAGAGACTAGAACACATTAGAGACTAGAACACATTAGTGAGACTAGAACACATTAGAGACTAGAACACATTAGTGAGACTAGAACACATTAGAGACTAGAACACATTAGTGAGACTAGAACACATTAGTGAGACTAGAACACATTAGTGAGACTAGAACACATTAGTGAGACTAGAACACATTAGTGAGACTAGAACACATTACTGAGACTAGAACACATTAGAGACTAGAACACATTAGAGACTAGAACACATTAGTGAGACTAGAACACATTAGTGAGTAAATGAACACACTCCACTCTCATAACTATTAGGGAAACTGTTTGTCTGCACCCCAACGCCCCAACAGGGAAACTGTTTGTCTGCACCCCAACGCCCCAACAGGGAACCTCTCCACTGTACAGGGGTGGCGGTAGTCATTCTAGAGGTTAGAGAGGCCGACTAGTAATCGGAATGTCGCTGGTTTGATCCCCGCCTCAGGAGGGAACTGCATGTGCCCTTGAGCAAGGCACTTAAACCCTAATAGCTCCAGGGGTGCTGCATATGGCTGACACCCTGTGTCTAGACCCTGTGCTGAGAGCAAACATACCAAACTCCAATAATTGACTGACAAATTGATTGCATGTCAGTGAATCAGTATAAATCAGTCAAATTCCACTGACCCCAACCCGCCAACAGAGAAACTCTCCACAAGACCTAAAAGATCAAAGTGTTTGGTATGTTAGATGTACCAGTATACCATTACACTGTGTATCATACTCTCTGTGTCAACTGAAACAGATTCTAGTACCACAATGCAGTACTGCCACCTAGTGGCGAAACTGTCGTTCATTTTAACATTGAAGTCCTTTAGCAGACGCTTTTATCCAAAGTCACTTAACCAACCATAACCATGATAACCATCTTATTATCTTAGTTTAATGTCATTTCAATGCATTATAGAAATGTTCTTTACTACAAGCATAACAAAAAAATCGCTATTATGCCGCTATGAGTACACCGACCAACGCAGAACTATAAATTGGGAGAGCCCTTGCGTAGGCTACGGTGTAGCCGTGCGTAAATTCGATGCAGAAGTATAAATTGGGCTTACCATCAGTACCACTGGCGGACTCAGGGGGGGGGCAGGGGGGGCGACTGCCCCTCCTGGTGCCCCCACGGTTGAAAAACGTCTCTCTTGAGTTCCATTTTGAGTGTTAAAAATGCCCTTTTGAGTGGCGAAAATGAGAGGACGTGCCCTATTGGTGCCCCTCCAATGGTCTAAACTTGACCATGTGCACTGATGGCAGGCCCGGGGTGGCTAATCGGGAGGATCTGGAGCTTTCCCGGTGGGCCGGTCTGGTTTTGGGCCGGTCTGGGCCGGTGTTCAGTCATGGTAGTACTTGCAAGCCGATACCGTTCTGGGCGGCTGGGCCGGTACCATTCTGGGCTGATACCATATAAATAGGGTGACCAGATGTCCCCCTTTGCGCGGCCACGGGGCCAGTGTCCATCTAAGCGCCATAACAAAGCGCCGCAACCAAGCGCTGACATGTTCAGTTGCAGCAGAACATCCAGATTCTATGGAACGTCTTCAGCCTATCAGGAAACAGCATTCATGTTCCCATGGCAACGGCCCCACGTGGATATAGGGAGCCGGCCGAATGTGCGAACCAGCCGCTGACTCAAAGGGCTCGTAAAGTGAAACTTATTGTGTCAACAATATCTAGTTTTCGTATTTTTTCATAACACCAACTTGAAGTTTTAAAGTACCCACTCGATATAACAAACAACAGTTTAACGATCACTAGATACTTATAATTTGTGGATTGGATTCACTGTTCTCGTTTGCCGTAGGCTACTGGTAAGTGACCACTTTACTTGTAAACATACTTTTGTTTTAGGATGTGTTCAAAATCAAGGACTGTGTGTTCATCTATTTATGTGTTTTTAGCATGTTCATGTTCCCTCAGCATGTTGTGTGATGTTATAAAAACGTAGTTAGACGTTCGTAGCGATGTACCACTGTTAGCCGCTAGCTGTTAACAGTGTTTGTTGCTGCAGCAGAGTGATTTTTCTCCCAGTCTCTGTCTGAGGTGCACCAACATTCAAATACTTGTGTTGTCCTAAAGAAAAATCCGATTTCAAAAGCATTTGAAAGCTTACAATCTGTAGTTTCAGGCTATGTAAAACACTGAAAAATTACTTGGGCAATTGGGCAATTGGTTTACTCCTGTCAGAACCTGGCCAGCAGGGTCCGCTCCACTGCAGATCTGCCTGAATGACACCTCATGGCAGGAATATGAGCATGAGGACCTGGAACAGTTCACGCCGTCGGTTCTGAACCACATAGTGAACTGCACCAACTCAGCCACCGTGGACAAACGGGTCCGGGTCTACCCCAACACGAAGCCATGGATGACTGGGAAGGTCCAAAAACTGCTCAATGAGAGGGACAACGCCTTCTCAGCGAAGGACACACTGCTGTACAGCACCACCAGGGCTAACCTAAAGCGTGACATCCGGGAGGCCAAGGCAGACCACAGAGAGAAGATTGAGGAATGCTTCCTGAGCAACGACTCCAGACGGGTGTGGCAGGGGGTTCAGCACATGACAAACTTCAGAGCCAACAGGCTCACAGCCGCGGAGGACGACCCCCTGCTGGCGGAAAAGCTGAACTCCTTCTACGCCCGGTTCGACGAGGGGCGAATGGAGGTAACCACAACACAAACACCACTCTCTCCAGCTCTCAGCAGCCTCACCCTAACAGAGCATGAAGTGAGACGCGTGCTGAAGGCGGTGGACCCCAGGAAAGCCTCAGGGCCGGATGGCGTCCTGGGACGGGTGCTGAGGGACTGCGCCGACCAGCTGGCCGGGGCTTTCACCAACATCTTCAACCAGTCCCTGTCCCAGGCCACCATCCCACCCTGCCTGAAAACCTCAACTATCATCCCAGTCCCGAAGAAAAGCACGGTGAGCTGCCTAAACGACTACCGCCCGGTGGCACTCACACCAATCATCATGAAGTGCTTCGAGAAACTAGTCCGGGCCCACATAGTCACACGCCTCCCGCCCAACCTGGATCCATACCAGTTCGCCTACAGAGCCCACAGGTCCACAGAGGACGCCATCGCGACGACTCTCCACTCCACTCTATCCCACCTGGAGAGGGGAAACAGCTACGCGAGACTGCTCTTTGTGGACTTCAGCTCTGCCTTCAACATCATCCTTCCAGACAGGCTAGTGACCAAACTACTAGACCTGGGACTATCACACTCTATATGTGCATGGATCAAGGACTTCCTGTCTGATCGCCCCCAGAGGGTGCGGGTGGGCTCCCACACCTCCACAGCCCTCAGACTCAGCACTGGGTCCCCCCAGCGTGCTAAGCCCCATCCTCTACAACCTCTACACCTACGACTTCACCCCCGTCCACCCCAGCAACTCCATCGTAAAGTTTGCAGACGACACCACCGTGGTGGGCAGCATCTCGGGGGGGGGGGACGAGGCGGCGTACAGGGATGAGGTGGAGCAGCTGGGCAAGCTGTGCAAGGTTAACAACCTGCTGCTGAACCAGTCAAAGACCCAGGAAATCATCGTGGACTTCAGGAGGAAAAAATCTGAGGTCCAGCCCCTGCTCGTCGATGGAGGGAGCGTGGAGAGAGTCTCAACCCTCCGATTCCTGGGGGTGCACATACAGGATGACCTGTCCTGGAAGATCAACACAGCAGCCATCATCAAGAAGGCACAATAGCAGCTCTACTTCCTGAGAGTCCTCAGGAAAGACCACATCGGACAGGAGATGCTGGTGACCTTCTACCGCTGCGCAGTGGAGAGCATCCTCACCTACTGCATCTGCGTGTGGTTCTCCAGCTGCACAGCCGCAGAGAGGAATGCGCTACAGAGAGTCGTGAGATCGGCCCAGAAGATCACCGGCGCCCCCCTCCCCTCTCTGGAAGAGCTGTACAACACACGCTGCCTCAGGAAGGCCTCCAAGATCTCCAGAGACCCATCCCACCCTGGGTACGAACACTTTGCTCGGCTGCCCTCGGACAGGCGGTTCAGGACCATGTTCGCAAGGACAAACAGACTGAAGCTCAGCTTCTACCCCAGGGCCATTCAGGCCCTGAACACAGCAAAGACCTAGGTTCTAGGCCCTGGACAATCTAGACAATTTGATGGCAGCTACTAGATTGAAATCAAGTGCAACACTGAAACACAACTGTGAACATTTCAAACCTGCAAACTGCGACACTTTAAATGAATGTGCAATAACACTATGTGCAATATGACAACCCTCGGGTACATAAGGTTCAGAGATAGGAAATGTTAGAATAGGTATAGCATAGCATAGAGTACAGCAAAGTGTTTTATTTGTATAGTATAGTATAGTGGATAGTGTACATTGTAGTGCCGAGAGACGGGAGTCGGAGGCGGCGTATCGAATGTCACAGCTAAACGTTTATTAACAAACATAAACAAGCTGCGACCACATGCTTCAAGCAGTAACTATAACACTCCTGTAACAACTTGAGTACCTCACACTTAACCCTCCGTGCGGAAACAATACTACCCAACCCATAGTTCCGGGGGTGAATTATGTTAACCCACCACACAAGCCCCCCCAGAATTCACCCATAGTCAAAATCCCTGTGTCGGGGAGGGACGACGATCCGACCCCGGCGGGTGCGGGACACAGGGGCATCCGGGGCAGGGGCAGGGGCAGGGGCAGGGCCAGCCGGGGCCGGGGCAGGGGAAACCGGGACAGGGGCAGGGGCAGGGGCAGCCGGCGCAGCTGAAGGCACCGTGACCGGGGGCGGGGGGTGGGGCATGGGGGGGCGGCCACGGCGTGGGGGCTGAGCCAGTTCCAAAGGCCGGGAAACGTCCACGTGAGCGGACTTGATCCTATCAATGGAGACCGTCTCGTGTCTACCACCAACGTCCACCACCAAGGTCTTGTCCCCGTGTTGTAGGACCTTGAACGGGCCATCGTAAGGGGGGCGCAGGGGGCCGCGGTGGGCGTCGTGGCGAATGAAAACAAAGTCCGACGAGCACAGCTCGGTGGGGACCCGGAAAGCAGGGGTACCGTGCTGTGAAGTGGGGACGGGTGCGAACACCTCAGCGGCCTCCAGCAGGGAGGAGCGCTGCCTGGCTGCAGACCAGGGGACAGTGGCATCCGGGATGAAATCCCCGGGGACTCGTAGGGTTTGGCCGTATACGAGTTCGGCAGACGAGGACTGCAAGTCCTCTTTGGGGGCACATCTGAGGCCAAGCATGACCCACGGAAGTTTGTCCACCCAGTTGCCGTCTGTCAAACTCGCGCGTAGGGCCGCCTTCATTGAGCGGTGGAACCGCTCGCACAAACCGTTAGCCTGGGGGTGATAGGCAGTAGTGCAGTGCAGCTTTACCCCCAAACCACTAGCTACAGCATTCCACAGTTCCGAGGTAAACTGCGAGCCACGGTCAAAGGACAGGTCAGACGGTGTCCCAAAGCGCGCGACCCACGTGCCAATGAACGCACGGGCCACGTCGGAAGACGCCGTCGAGGAGAGGGGAACGGCTTCGGGCCAGCGGGTCGTCCTGTCCACCATGGTGAAAAGGTAGGTGAAGCCGTGAGAGGCGGGCAGTGGTCCCACAAGGTCGACGTTGACGTGGTCGAACCTCCTCTCAGGAACAGTGAAGGGCTCAAAAGGGGCTCTGGTATGGCGGTGTACTTTGGCGCGTTGACAGGCCACGCACGTGTCGACCCAGCCCCTTACCTCCTTCTTGAGTCCCTGCCATACGAACTTCTCAGAAGCCAATTTCACGGATGGTTTCCTGCCAGGGTGGGAGAGGTTGTGTACAGCCTCAAAAAAGGGCCGGCGCCAGTTCACAGGGACTAGTGGCCGCGGTTGGCCCGTAGAGAAGTCGCACAGCAGTTTTGCGCCTGAGTCACCGACTGCGACATCCTCCAAGCGTAGTCCTGTGTCTGCGTTCTTGAGGGTCTGGACCCCGTGATCGGAGGCCTGGTCCGCACTCATGCGGAGGTAGTCGAGACCCAGTTGAACGGCTCCGACGACCGCTCTGGAGAGACAGTCCGCGACCACGTTGGACTTGCCAGCGATGTGTTGGATGTCTGTGGTGTACTCAGATATGTACGAGAGCTGGCGTTGCTGGCGGGCAGACCAAGGCTCGGCCACCTTGGACATGGAGAATGTGAGGGGTTTGTGATCCACGAACGCCGTGAACTCACGGCCTTCCAGCAGGAACCGGAAGTGGCGGACTGCCAAAAAGAGGCCAAGGAGCTCCCTGTCGAACAAGGCGAGCGGCTGCCAGCGCCTGCGACCCATTGTTCGTGCACCGCGCCGACGGCGTAGTCCGACGCATCGGTGGTGATGGCAATAGGGGCCTTGGTTGACGGGTGGGCCAACATGGCGGCCTGGCTTAGGGCGGTCTTGGTGGCAATCAAGGCGGCTTCCCTCTCGGCCGTCCAGTCGATGGCCTGGTTGGGGGATTTGTCCCTCATAGCCTCGTACAGCGGGCGCATGGTGTGGGCTGCACGGTGGATGAACCGGTGATAAAAAGTCACCATTCCGAGAAACTCTCGGAGTGCTTGAGCCGTGTGTGGGCGGGGGAAGGCGGAAACGGCATCCACCTTCGATGGGAGGGGGGCGGCCCCATCTTTGTTGATGAGATGCCCAAGGAATTGGATGGAGGGTAACCCGAACAGACACTTCGCCGGGTTGATGATCAGGCCATGTTGGCTGAGCCTCGTGAAGAGGTCTCGGAGATGTGCCAGGTGCTCTTCCTCCGAGGAGCTGGCAACGAGGATGTCGTCCAAATAGACGAATAGGAATGGCATGTCTCTGAGCGTCGAATCCATTAGCCGCTGAAAGGACTGGGCTGCATTCTTAAGTCCAAACGGCATGCGTAGGAATTCGAATAGCCCGAACGGCGTGATCACCGCCGTTTTGGGAATGTCTGAAGGGTGCACGGGGACTTGGTGGTAGCCACGCACTAGGTCCACCTTTGAGAAAACCAGCTTACCCGCCAGATGCGCAGAGAAGTCCTGAATGTGGGGGACTGGGTAGCGGTCGGGTGTCGTAGCGTCGTTGAGGCGGCGGTAGTCGCCACACGGTCGCCATCCGCCGTCTGGTTTCGGCACGATGTGTAGCGGTGAGGCCCATGGGCTGTCTGAGCGGCGGATGATACCAAGGCGCTCCATGTTGGCGAACTCAGACTTAGCGACTGCTAGCCTGTCGGGGTTGAGCCGCCGGGCCCTAGCGTAGATGGGGGCGCCCTTGGTCTCTATGTGGTGCTCCACCCCATGTTTGGTAGTGGTGGCGGAATATGTGGGCTGTGTCAAGCTGGGGAACTCGCTGAGCAGGTGCTGATAGCTGTCACCCTCTGAGAGTGAGCTGGAGAGCCCGCCGTATGTCGCCTCACCGCGGACACATGCAAGTGAGGAGAATGTCAGTGCGTCCACCAGGCGGTTGTTCTTGACGTCCACGAGCAGTCCGTGAGCGCATAGGAAATCCGCACCGAGGAGGGGGAAAGAGATGTCGGCCGTGACGAAGTCACATGTAAACCGCTGACCCCCGAAACATAGGTCTACAGTTTTCGTGCCATAGGTGCGGATGGGGGTGTCGTTAGCGGACTTTAAATGTGGGCCATGACCTCCCCTGGCGGTGTCATCCACTGTCGCAGGCAGGACGCTCCTCTGAGCACCGGTGTCACAGAGGAACTAGCACCCGGAGAGAGTGTCTCTGATGAATAGTAGCTGGTTTGTTGTGCCCACACTCATAGCCACTACAGAGCGCAGGCTTTGCCGTTTCCCTCCGAGCTGTAGTTGCAAGGGGAGCGTGAGTGAAAATAGAACATGCCTGGGCTAGTACGGCTATCGGTGGTAGGTGGGCCCTTGTTAGCTAGCCTGTCTCTGCCAGGGGGAGTGTAATTGTGTGTCGGGGCTAGCACTTCAGGGGTAAAACGTTGGGTAGCTAGGAAGAAGCGGTCAGCCTCTTCTGCTAACTCACGGGGTTCAGTGATAGTCGTATTAGCGAGCGCTGTCTGAACATGTGCAGGCATGTGCCGAAGAAACAGTTCCATAAATAGAAAATTAGGTTCCTCCGTACCTAGCAGGTTCAGCATCATGTCCATGTGCTGGGAAGGCTTGCTGTCTCCCAGCCCCTGAATTGCGAACAAACGTCGGGCTCGTTCTGACCGTGACAGTTCGAAGGTCCTGAGGAGGAGAGCCTTAAACGCTGTATATTTATTCAGGGCAGGGGGAGCTGTAATGAAGCCCACCGTTCTGGCTGCAGTGGAGCTCCCCAGCGCCGAGACGACATGGTAGTAGCGTGTGGCGTCATCTGTAATCCCACAGAGGGCGAACTGCGCCTCCGTCTGTGCGAACCATGCTGCCGCGGACGTCTCCCAAAACTCCGGCAATCTGAGAATAACGGCGTTATTTGCCATGTTCGGTTCAGTCTCGGATACTTCAACGGGACTGACGTCGGGGCAGGGTTCGAGTTATAAGCTGAGCTTTGTGGGGGTCTCCAAAATAACAGTGCGAAATGTTCTCATGCGCGCGCGCGAATCATGCCCACACAGCGTTGGGACTTACAAGTTTTAATTAGCCATAGGCTACTCATTTCACCACATCAACACCACCACATGAAACAACAGCTATAAGCGATAGTCACGGGTATCTCGGCCAATCATTTTGTTGTTTTTGCTATACAGTCCATTCACTTTCCCTGTTAGCACGACACATTGTCCACATCTCCATTTCCAGTGACATCGCACCTGACATAAATAATCATGTATGCTCGTCCATGAATTGTGCTTTCATCTAATGTTATGCTACTACGGGAATCAAGTGATTTGACATTAGAAATGAATTTGTTTCATCTCTTGTGCAATGTGCTCTACAATCTGGGCACATGAATGATCGGATCGGTGAGCAGGGGCCAACTGTCGCGCCATTCATCTCATTAAGTTTCATAATTGGATTCAGTTTTGTATAAGGCATCCTTTCTTTAGACCAGGGGTCTTCAACCTTTTTCAGCCCAAGGACCCCTTGGACGCGAGACAAACAGAACAGGGACCCCCATATGTATATATATTTTTTTTTTACGTGTCACATTTTAAGGCCTATAATAACTTTTATATTTACTTAATTCACCTTTTATTCCACCTTATTATTTATATGCTGGGTTATTAGCCTATATGTGTTTATGATTTATAAAAAATATATAATTTACCGTTATTGATTAACGTTAATTTCACAACGAAGACCGAACTGCACCATTTTAGCCAACACCTAGCTTGCTAGACAGGTGTGTGTTTTTTTTTAGCTAACGTTATGTTAGACTCTGCATCATGGGAATCATTTATTTTGTCAATAGTTTTTGTCAAAAGTAGTGTATTATTGCCTATTAATGCTTGTACTTTACTCAATATAATTGTTGTTATATTTTTTAATTCTCACAAATTATTTTGGTGAACAATTGTCAATTTGGTGAATAATTGTCAATTATTATGACAAACATTGGCGGACCCCCTGCAGTACCTCTGCGGACCCCCTAGGGGTCGCGGACCCCTGGTTGAAGACCACTGCTTTAGACAGTATAGGCTGCCCTGAACGAACTAGCTAGCTGTCTCCTTATACATACTGGAGGTGAGTTCTGCTACTTTCTTCGGAAGCACTTGCTTTTGTTTGAGCTCTGCTATTTCAACAGTTTCAACGTTGGGTGTCATAACAGGTGCAGCTGAATTCAAGTTTGGTTTCTTGGTTGAAAACACGAAACTTTCCAGGCTTGTCGACTCGGCAGCAGTGGCCTTTTTTGGGGCGGCATGATAGCTAGCTACTGAATGTTTTCTTCTCAATAATCGTGTTTTCACGTTCGCAAGCTCTCAACGATCATATTCTGCTGTTGCACAATATTCTACTGCGCCCCATAGTGTCTTGGTGGTAAAGTGCAGGCAGTCAAAGGCCTACTGTCATTCACAGGAGATTAATGCTGGTGCGCGTAGTTCTTTTGGAAAACGTGTTTATTTTAGAATATTTATCATATTAATAAATATAAATAATACTCATTACATTGACATTTTTGATCAAAAAATGGTTGTGGTAATGTATTATTAGCGACCCCCACAGATGTATGATTTTACTGCTTTCATGGGAGCTCAGACCTTCCTTATGGAGCTCAGCTCCCATTGGCTCCCACATAACTCGAACCCTGCGTCGGGGTCACCAATGTAGTGCCGAGAGACGGGAGTCGGAGGCGGCGTATCGAATGTCACAGCTAAACGTTTATTAACAAACATAAATAAGCTGCGACCACATGCTTCAAGCAGTAACTATAACACTCCTGTAACAACTTGAGTACCTCGCACTTAACCCTCCGTGCGGAAACAATACTACCCAACCCATCGTTCCGGGGGTGAATTATGTTAACCCACCACAACATAGCCTTTATTTATGTAAGCCAGCTCTTTTCCCTTCTTGTTTTTAGTTTTTTTTTTCCTAGCACCAGGGGAGCCCCCCCATCCCAAATGTCGTTGTTTGGTACCTGTACTATATCAATGACAATAAAGACCATTCATTCATATTCAGTATAACAGCCTCCCTCTCCTGTGATATTCAGTATAACACACTCCCTCTCCTGTGATATTCAGTATAACACACTCCCTCTCCTGTGATATTCAGTATAACACACTCCCTCTCCTGTGATATTCAGTATAACACACTCCCTCTCCTGTGATATTGCTTTTATACAACAGTATATACAATTTTAGTTCGACATCCCGTTCGTTGGGCTTCTTCTTCTTCTTCTTCTTCTCAGTTTGAATGGCGGTTTGCGAAGAACTTTGATAGTGGCGCATTACCGCCCCCTACCGGACTGTGTATGGACCTGTTCGTTGGTCTCACGGGAATTGCTGACGTCTCTCCTAACCTAAGGCATCATATTTGTATTTTGTTTGTGTAACATATTTGTATTTCAAAAAACTGTAAAGCACTTTGAATTGCCCCTGTTGTATGAAAAATGCTATACAAATAAACTTCAGACGTCATAAAGACGTCAGTTATTCTCGCGAGACCAAGGAACAGGATGTGAAACTAAGATGGTGGATCGACGAACGCACACAGTGCTGAGACTGAAGACAACACGAGTCATTTATTAAGTTTATAACTGTGCTAGAGGGCAAACATTACAACATGTTCACGTATTACACAAAGACTGGGAAAGCGACACTAGCTTGAACAACAACGGAGGCGCCGACCTGACGGTAGGAGTTGGAGTGATTGATGAATGAAGCAGAGAGCTGCTAGATACAATGGTCAGTACAGAGCTGCGTTAGTGATACAAGATCATTATTACATACTTATTCATTACAATCAAATACAATCATGTTCATAGATGTGGCTTTGTTTGGCTAGTTAACCAGCCAACTCTGTAACATTACCCTAGTGAATTACTCATGACATGACGTAGGCTTACTAGTTCCCTCTCGTCCGCATTTCAGACAGCAAATGTTACCAGCCCTTTATAAACAAGCACAAACACTTTCCACCACTTATCCATGGCACTTTTTGTTCAGTAAAAGATTGCATTTCATGTTCGAAAGGCGCTATGTAAATAAAGCTTTACTTACTTACTTACTTACACACTGCTGTACTGAAAAGGTACTGAACCGTGACTTCAAAACCACAAACTGAAATGTGTCTGTACCGTAACCGTTACACCCCTATATATTTTAAATGTAACAATACAAACCTGATCTTTTCAAATCTGTAATCTCTTACCTTTCAATAGCTATTTTCATTTCGTCTGCACTCTTATCCTGTGGCCTGTAAATGGTATTTGAAATGTTAAACGCCAAAATCATGGCATAATCAGCCTATTTGCTGTGTTGTCAACACAGAAAAAGCTAAACTTTTGGTTTTCCCTTGAAAAAGAGGGGGCCACATATTAAAGAGCTGTAATTCCTAGACCCTTTCTCCAATCTGGATGTGAATACCCTCAAATTAAAGAGGGTATTTAGTCTGCACTTTAAGGCCATATGCATTCTATAACTGCAACTTGAATATGTTTTGGTAAACAGCTAAAATAACAACAATTCTGTCAGTGTCCAAAATGCATATATATATATATTATATATATGTATATAGTATATGGACCTACATATAGCTTGGCTACTGTTTTCCACTTCTGGTAAAAAAAATAACATAAAATATGTTTTGATTACATTTCTTCACTTTTGTTTTAATATTTTGATCATCTTTATTCGTAGAATTACCTTCACTGTGAACTCCCCATCTGGGCAATGATGGATGCTTCTGCTTGTTCTGGTCATGACGACATGCGCCAGTGCTACGTCCAGTGTGGGACGAAACTAAACATGGAGGATATTGTGAAAATACGGCAGCGAATTAGAAAAGGAGGACAACACCATTGTGGTACAACTGATCAGTAAGTCATACACATGCTGTGAATCCTGTCCACATGTAGCCTATTGTGTTCACAGGGTTCGACAGTAACGCTTGTCCGGAGCAAGTAAAACATTTGCCGGGTTTGTTTGCGCGAGCCCGATGACGCTGCTGGATCCTGGATACTTTTAACTGTGTGCAGGAAGAACAACAGACGGCATAATAATAATATCTTCACACCACGATCATCTAGTCTGGTCTGGCCCCTGCGCCGTCTGTTGTTCTTCCTGCACACAGGTAAAAATATCCAGGATCCAGCAGCGTTGTCGGGCTCGCGCAAACAAATGCGGTGAATTTTTTACTTGCTCCGGGCAAGCGTTACTGTCGAACCCTGGTTCAATAATTCACCATAGGGTGCCAGGTGTATAGTATGCTAATGGTGGTCATTGAATTGATATGATGAATTATACTGCCAGGTGCATAACTATAATCTTAGCCACGTCATTGTATTAGCTCAGTACATTTCAGCAGCAGCTAAACAGTTGGTAATTAAAGGGCAGAACTATAAGCACATCTAATAGATCAGTGGTTCTCAACCTTTTTTGGGCCAGCGCCCCCCTGTCCATTATCCAGGTCTCTTACCGCCCCCCATAAAAAGTAGGCTTATTTTCTCCCCTGAATAATAATGTTGACTAATATTCTGTGTTATATCATTTAAAAAGCATGTCACTGAATGCCAAATAATAAATTGGATTTAACTGGGCAGTTGGAATATCATTATCATTAGTCATCAGTGAGCAGAAAAGCCATGTGAATGTGAATACAAATTATGCTTATGAGTGTTAAACAAACTCAGACAAGAGAATACAAACAGAATACAAACAGACTGCTACGGAACAGCAGCAATTGCACACGTCTGGTGCAGAACAAACAGCAGGCTACAAAACTGTACATTACAACTAACATTGTTCGTTTTTTAAGTGTGCTGGTGTGACATTTCGCCAAATTGCGCCGGGGGGGGAGATTAGTGTGAGCCCTGCGCTTGGTGGTTCTCCGCCAGTTTCTTCACTGCGGGTTGCAGAGAAGTTAGTTTCAGTCGCAGTGCACCTGAGGCCGTCAAGTTCAAGCGATTGCGGTACTTGGACTGCATGTGGAGGACCTGGCTGAATCCCTGCTCCACCAGGTATGTGGTTGGGAAAGCCAGAAGAAGCAGCCTCACTTTCTCCCACAGAGCCGGGTAACGCTGAGAGTACTTGACCCACATGTTGCCCCTGCCAGAGGTGCGGAAAATAGCCTGGGCCTCATCGTCACTCTGGATGTCGATGAGATGCTCCTGGATTGCTGGCTCGCATTCCGCCACGTCCGCCTGAAAGGGCTGCACCACCCAGATGGGAACATCAAGGTCCAAAAGATCCCTGAAGCGGATCTTCAAGTCAGCATTCACCATCCTCAGGTGGTCTGTGTAAATGAGGAGGCGCTCATCGGTAAGAGCCTCAGACACCTGCAATGAGCATAACCAGGAAATTGTTATCTGTGCAGAACCTTACTATCTGATTTTGAACTGGTTATTTTATTGCTAATTAGTTAACTAATTGAGGTTTCTTAAAGTTTATACTCATAATACATAAGAACACAGAACATAAGTTATTTATACTAACCAGGAACACAAATATAGTTTTGCATAGAGTAGCCTACATTTATTACATGTATTATTTATTATTATCATAATTTAGTAGCCTAGGCTAGATTACCGTGGTCAACAGCGGGAAATGAGCAAACTGCCTCCTGCCTATGCTCTGCCTGTATAGATCCAGCCTGGAGGTGAGACTCTGGATGACT
Source organism: Nansenia antarctica (assembly GCF_963989245.1). Classification (NCBI taxonomy): domain Eukaryota; kingdom Metazoa; phylum Chordata; class Actinopteri; order Argentiniformes; family Microstomatidae; genus Nansenia; species Nansenia antarctica. Next base: position 12,390,516 of record NC_137674.1, read on the forward strand.
GCCTTGCTCTGGACCAGAGTAACTCCTTTTCCTTGGAGCTTCAGTGTGACTTCATTCATTTTGCCAAAGAAGTCTGCGAGGTGGCTGATGTCGCAGCGGCTGGATGACACCTGTTCCCCAAGAGCTGCATCCACCTCCTCCAGGAACTCCACGATGCTGTCAAACAGCTCACAAAAGCGAGCAAGGCCGTTTCCTTTTGAGAGCCAGCGGACCTCAGTGTGGAGAAGAAGACGCTCAAAGGTCTTGTTATTTTCCTGACACAGCTGTCTGAACAATCTGGTATTCAGGGCGTGGGCTTTTATTTTGTTTATTGCCTTGACTGTAACATTGAGAGACGCGTGGAGAGGTGGACTTTTAGATTTGGCCACAAGGTTGTGGCGGTGCAAGACACAGTGGACTGTGAGGACATGCGGGACCTGCTCCTTCAGCAGAGCGGTGAAGCCACGGTACCTGCCAACCATGGACGGGGCACCGTCAGTGGCACATGCAAGGATGTTCTTGATTGGGATTGACTTCTCCTGTAGATATGCATCCAGTGCATTAAAAATGGTCTGGCCCTTGGTGTCTGTTTCCAGATATTTGAAAATAAAAATTCCTCAGCCATCTCCTGACTGTTGGAGGCACTATAGCGGACATAGGCCATCAACAGAGCATTATTGTCAGCAGTGGTTGTCTCATCCAGCTGAAGGCTGAATGGAGTTTCCCGCAGGATGGCACACAGCTGCTCCTCTGTATCGGCGCCCATCTCATCAACCCTGCGTGCTACGGTGTCATTGCTGAGTGGGATGGATTTCAGCACCTGTGTGGGATCACGCTCCATCACAGTAGATATTACCTCTTTGATGGCAGGGAGTACCAACTTCTCTCCAATTGTGAACGGCTGCCCACATTTGGCTATCAGCAGAGAGATATTATATGATGCTATTAGCCCGCTGTCAGTCTGGGTGGTCTTCCTAGCGAAGAGACTGCTGATGGTGCTCCTACCATGTTTCTCTTTGAGGGCCTGGAAGAATGGACGCTGCTTATCTGCCTTGTCTGGGTGTATCTTGTTAAGGTGCTCCTTTAGACGTGAGGGTTTCATTGCCTCATTGGAAAGTACTTGTTCACACAGTAAACACATTGGGAGTTGGTCATTGGTAGGAGACGGTATGAAGCCATAGCTAAGATACTCAATAGAGTACTGTCTGCATTTTACCTTTTTCGAGGCCATTTTGATGATATGATTTTAGTTGTTTTATAATGCTATGCTGGGAGCGCTCAGAGATGGGTGCTCTGACTGAAAAGACAGTTTGTCCAACTGACCGTTCTTACATTTACGAACGTACCAACAATACGTACCAACAATATGACAACCCTCGGGTACATAAGGTTCAGAGATAGGAAATGTTAGAATAGGTATAGCATAGCATAGAGTACAGCACAGTGTTTTATTTGTATAGTATAGTATAGTGGATAGTGTACATAGCCTTTATTTATGTAAACCAGCTCTTTTCCCTTCTTGTTTTGAGTTTTTTTTTTCTAGCACCAGGGGAGCCCCCCCTCCCAAATTTCGTTGTTTGGTACCTGTACTATATCAATGACAATAAAGACCATTCATTCATTCATTCACCAGTAATAACACTGCTGACAGCTGACCAATCGCAAGCAGAGTAGTGCTTATGCGTTCGTTTCCAGGACATCACAAGAGATCACTAAAAAGCGATCGTATATTTTAGTTTGTAAACGTTAAGACGAACACATCGCAATGCTAACCTCAGAATGGCACTAGGGATAACTTCCACAACAGCACTTAACAGTAATACATTTATGTAATATACTGTGATGAACGTGGGGAGGGGACATTCGTAGCTGATTGCTCGGTTAGATTCTTGGTAACCGACAGGGCCCATTCCCGACTGGTTCATTACAATATTATCGCTTTTTTGTGATGGGTTGCTCCTGCTGTGATGTTCTGGTATCTTGGTATGTTGTAATAAGCTGTATTGAAAGGAAGCGAACGCATAAGCGCAGAAGGTAGTGTATATGCGGGGAGTGAGTATTTGTCTGCGTCACAGAACCCGGCCAAGTTCAGAGCACTGCGCTCTGGGAGCGCTCAGAGAAGGGTGTTCTGACTGAAAAGACGGTTTGTCCGAGCGAACTGACTGTTCGTGCAATTACGAACGTAACAACACTGCTGACAGCTGTTTTTCATGAGAAAAAGACTTTATGCATGAACGCCCCCCAAGAACACCTCAACTCCCCCCTTTAAAAAATATTTGTTCCAGCGCCCCCCGATGTTGTCTGAACGCCCCCGTTGAGAAACGATGTAATAGATGAATGTCATGTATGATAACACAGCAAGCTAGCTTAAAAGGGAGCTGCCAGTCAAGCGTGCAAAGTCCACGCCCATACAGCCCTCTGTCTGACCAGGAAGTTGAGCCTAACTAGAAGATGATTGTAATTTTTTCTTGTGTAAAGTATTTAAAATATCAAATATCAAAATACAATTGGAACCGTTTAATATTTTCCAGACCCTTTAATTACAAAGAAATGCAATCAGTAATCTATAGATTATTGCATTTGCAGGACATGTCCTGTCAGTCTAGATGGGCTTTCAGTGAACTGGTTGGCTGTCATTTATAATTGACTCTGCACTGTTTGTGCCTCCATTGTTTCTAGCTGCAGGTCCTCTTCAGCTCTTGTAACCATGTATGAACCAGAGTCCACAGAGTCCCCCGGATCTGGCTGTGGTTTTCCAGCCCTGAAAATCACATGGTGGGGTCCAGAGATGGTGGCAGTGAAGCTGGAGGAAGAAGATGTAGAGGGGAATGGTGTGATGGTGAAAGAAGAAGTGGAGGAGAAGAGAGTGATGGTGAAAGAAGAAGTGGAGGAGAAGAGAGTGATGGTGAAAGAAGAAGATGGAGTTGCAGCTGTAATGCAAAAAGGTTTGATGGTGAAAGAAGAAGATGGAGGAGAAGAAATGAGGGAGGAGGGAGTGATGGTGAAAGAAGAGGACAGAGGAGTGGTGGAGATGGAAGACAGTGAGATAGTTGGTAAGTCTTTGTTGTATAGTGGTGAGGGTCATTGCTCTGCTGTAAAATCAATGCTGCCAGTGGAAAGGCAAGTTTATTTGTATGGCACATTTCATACAACAGGGGCAATTCAAAGTGCTTTACATACATTATTTAAAAATACAGCAAGAGGAGCATAGCAAGAAAATAAAAATGACTGAAGAAAAGCAAATATAAGAGGTAAATAGATAAAACATTTAATAAGACAATAGTTCATGGATAAAATACATTGATAGAAGTGTTTAATCATAACTGCTGCAAAACATGAAGGTTTTCAGCTTAGATTTAAATATGTTTAGGGTTTGCGCCTGTTGATTTCTTCAGGGAGTTTGTTCCAGGAGCATGCAGCAGTGTGACTGAAAGCTGCTGCACCGTGTTTTGTTTTTACTCTTGGAATTATTAGCTGATTAGTCTCAGTTGACCTTAGGGGCCTTGCGGGAATATAGGGTGGGAGGAGATCTGATATGAATATAGGGTGGGAGGAGATCTGATATGTATTTTGGTCCAAGACCATTTCTGTGAGAGACTGGTAGCCAGTGTAGGGATCTCAGGATTTGTGTAATGTGTTCAAACATATTCATTTTTGTTAGGACCCTAGCAGTTGCGTTTTGGATGAGCTGCAGCTTACAAACAGCCCCTTTAGATAGGCCTGTTAGTAGACCATTACAATAATCAAGTCTACTCGAAACAAATGCATGGATGAGTTTTTTTTCAAGGTCTTATTTGGACATGAAACCTCTCATTCTTGTTATGTTTTTCAGGTGATAGTAGGCTCATTTAGTTATCGAGTTCATGTGGCTGTTGAAGTTTAGAGTCTAGAATTACACTAAGATTTCTGACCTGTTTTTTAGTTTAGAGAGAGAATCAAGTTTTGCACTGACTTTCGATCTTTTGTCAGGTTTACCGAATACAATTATCTCTGTTTTGTCCTTGTTTAATGAAGAATGGACAGGCTCTTACATGTTCATTCTTCCCACGGGCAGTTCAGTTCAAACCCCGTATGTCTGATATGTTTGGAGACCATGGCGATTATTAAAAGCGGCAATGTAAAGCGTTACGAGACTAAACCCATCTTTTGAGCAGAAACATACACACTCAAATCTGAACCGAGTACAGAGAAAATACACGATACAGAGCCCAATATGATAGATCCACCAGAATTCAAACACATTCATTCACTGCCCAACAACGTGCTAATGAATATTCCCTTAAAGTTGCTTGCGTTTTGCGTCAACATAAAACACATTTACTGACGGTCAAGGAGTGCATGAGTGGTAGCTGAAACCTTCCTTGAGGGGAAACAAAAATAAGAGTTTTGTGAAAAGATCAAGCAGATAGCGATGTACCTATTTATTTATTTTTTAAATTACATTTTTAAATTTAACCTTTATTTCTACAGGTAAAAAACACATTGTGCCCCAAGGGCTCATTTTCAAGTGTGACCTGTTCACAGGCATACAACATCCACCACAACCAAATACAATACAAAACCTGGCCTACATAGTCTAAAACTAAACTAAAACTACATAGTCTAATACTAAAACTAGTCTAAAACAGTCTAAGATAATCTAAACTTTCCGTCAATATAGTCTAAAACTAAACTAAAACTAGTCTAAAACAGTCTAAGATAATCTAAAACTAAAGTAAAACTACAAAACCTAAAACTAGACAGCTAAAGAGCTAGGGACAGGGAGGAGTCAGTAATGGGCAAAAGGGAGGGTCAACTTAATTGCAAGAACAAATCATAGACTCGCACTGTGTGTCCCTCAGCAAGAGCTTGAAACCTATGCAGGTGTACAGATACCTACGTCAGCATCATCAGCCACAAGGGAAACCGAAATATTAACCCAGGACATGCTAGCAAAACAGAAGAGAAAGGGAGACTCAAGCTACACTTTATATTTCGTTTTTCACTTTTAATTTATTTTTCAAAAATTAAGCACTTTACTTTTAAGACGCACATTTTTCAAAAGCTCTGTTATGTATCTTCAGTGTTTCCTCCAGGATTTTTCACATTAGTGGCGGAGCGGTTGTCTTTCGCGTGCACGCGCATAAAACGCGCACTGGCGCTCAAAACAAAGACGTAGTTTCACCAAAAACTAGAGGGTGGCAACAATTATAATTTCTTAAATAGCGGTTAAGTCATTAAAGCCGAGCAGGTGATTTTATATAGAAGGTGATCAAATACTTTTTTTTTATTTTTTATATCCTACAGCTGCAGCGGAACATGCGGAACGCGCATTACACACACACACACAGAAAGATCAATACGAAGTAGGCCTACATGAGAGTACACGCACAAAACCGGCTAACGTTACTCATTAACTGTTTACACAAGTAAAATCACAGTGTGACAGTCAGATGGAGCATTCGGTAAACAACAACAGCAAGGTAATGCTATCAGTTGAGTTAAAGAAAACCAACTCTTACCTTTGAGGACACCAACATGAGACCTGCTTACCCGTACCTCCGCCGTTCTGTTCGTGGTGATTTTAGAGGCAATAGATTATTTTTGCCCCGCGCTTATTGCTATGAATAGTTCGAAGCTAGGTGCTTGCACGTTAGGTGCGAGAATGCTCGGTTAACCCATTAGCGGGAACATTATTTGTTTCACAAAATAGGCTGATTTAATTGACCATGAACATCAGAGACATACATTACGAATGTTCATTTAAAATACTCTATACTGAGCACTGGTATAAGAACATGAACCAGAGAACAGCAGTAAATGCAATAACCCACAGTCGTCGCTGATGATGTTGCATTTTCGATTAGGATACGGGATTAAAGGTACCGGCGACGGGCTAAAAGAGAAATCCAAATGTCCAATCACAAAACAGTTTTGAAAGCGCGTCCCCTCGCGCCGCGCGCCTGTTGAGAGCGATTCAGTCTCGATTGCAGTGCGAACACAAACGACGAGGTTAATTGCAACATTGTAACATATTGTAAATAACTACGCCCTAAATCGTAACGAAATGTTGGTCTGGAAGCGGCCTAAATCTAGCTTCAATCTGCTTTTTTTCTGTTCTCCGGTCATAATAACTCGCTGCCTTTCTGCGCAGCCTGAATCAAAGTGGACTGTCTGAATCAATTAGTGGCGGAGGAAATTCATTCGTGGCGACCCGCCACGAATAAATGCATATAGAGGAAACACTGATCTTTACATTTAAATGCAGCCCTTATTTTACATGAGAAAAGAACATTTATTAGTACTTATAATCTCTCCACTCAAAGTGAAAATCTACAATATTGTTGAAATATTATTGAATTGTACTTTAATATGTATATGTACTATATGTATATATGTTACGGTACATGTGGGAATACGGTACATGTGGGAAAACTAGGGTTAGGGTTAGGTGCTACGTCGACTTGGTACATGCTGGCATGTCTAAAGCGGGGTACACACATAAGGATTTTCAAAATCTTAACCGAAATCTTATCTGAGACAGACCCCACACATGAAGAAACAAAATCTTGGATTGAACAGCCTTGATCGTGTTGTGTGTGGTGTGCGCCAATTTCCCCATTTCAGCACCCCACAGACAAACTCTCTAGTCTCGTTCCCCAAGCCAGAACTCTCGCGTGAACCCATCCTTTTAATATTACCTTTATGGATATGATTTATTTATTTTCTCTTATTGACATGCATTAAGTGTTCCTTGATGTTTATTTGAAACATAAATATTGACGGGAGTGGAACTATGTACAAGCCTTCTGGGCTTCGTTCCCTCCTTGCACAATCTCTTGTGTGCTAAATAAATAAACTAAACTAAATTACAAAATAATTAAATTAAGATTATATAATGATTAAAGCACTTTGAGCCGTAACGTTTGCAGGAAAATTGCTATACAAATAAAGTTTATTATTATTATTATTATTATCTAACGTAGTACCCTGACTGACCTGTACGAGACAACCATGTGCGACAGGGCAAAAAAAGTGCTGAATAATGAAAAGAAGAAGTCAGCTCGCTTCTTGATTGGCGAGCAGGGTTGCCAGATGGGAATGACATTTTCCACCCTAACCACAGTCTAAAACCGCTAATTTCACCAAACAATCTGGCAACCCTATGATTTCTGCTCGTAATTATTGAACACATTTCACATTTACGATTGCCGGCCACGCCCATTTTCCGAGCAGGTTGTCGGGAGAGTTGATTGCACAATTGAAGAGAGTTGACTCTTAACACACCTCACACCCCAGGATTTTGTTATAGGAAAATGTTAAGATCCATCTGATAATCGGGCGTTTTCTGTCGTTTTCAGACATCCGATATTTATTATTTTTTTCAAATGCGTGTTCAATAGGCACAGCAGCTTTTTTTTCCGCGGCTCGGCTACCTTCTGCTACTAGTGCTTGATATTCCTTCCATACAGCGTGCTTGCAATGGTGAATCTTAAGGTGACTTATGAGATTCGTTGTGTTGTAACTCGTAGACCTTTGCCCTCCTCTCATGTATTGCAAATTGCAAACGCACTATCTGCCTCAGAAACTCTGAAGAATGTCCACACCGGGGAAGACATGTTTCGCTCTCGTCTCTACACTGCGTGGCTGTAAGCAGGCGCAGCAGCATGAGTGCGTCAACCGGAACCAGAAATATTTCCGGCTTCATATTATCGGCTCTATATAGGCAAAAATGTAATAAAACCGATAAATATTTAATAACATTAATTTCCCATTATCGGGCCGATAAATATCGGTGCCGATAATATAGTGCATCCCTAATCCTAATGCTGTATGTAAAGCACTTTGAATTGCCCTTGTTGTATAAAATGTGCTATACAAATAAACTTGCCTATGTAACCCTGTATATGTTCCTATTCTTACAGACCAGCAGAGCTCCAACCCAGGTTCAGACAGCGAGCCCAGCTCCACCACACCAGGAAACCATCAACAACACAGGAGCTCGAGGCGGAAGAATCACCTTAAAACACACCCACAGACTTACACCGGAGAGAAGACCTACCACTGCCCACTGTGTGGGAAGAGTTTTAGTGAAGCAGGAGCCCTGAAGAAGCATCAGAGAATACACACCGGAGAGAAACCATACCACTGCTCCCAGTGTGGGAAGAGGTTCAATACAGCAGGAAATCTAAAGACGCATCAGAGAATACACACAGGAGAGAAACCATACCACTGCTCCCAGTGTGGGAAGAGGTTCAATACAGCAGGAAATCTAAAGGGGCATCAGAGAACACACACAGGAGAGAAACCATACCACTGCTCCCAGTGTGATAAGAGGTTCAGTAAAGCAGGACATCTAACGATTCATCAGAGAACACACACAGGAGAGAAACCATACCACTGCTCCCAGTGTGGGAAGACTTACAATCAAGCAGGACATCTAACGATTCATCAGAGAACACACACAGGAGAGAAACCATACCACTGCTCCCAGTGTGGGAAGACTTTCAATCAAGCAGGACATCTAACGGTTCATCAGAGAACACACACCGGAGAGAAACCATACCACTGCTCCCAGTGTGGGAAGAGTTTTTGTGTAGGAGGAAGCCTGAAGATGCATCAGAGAACACACACAGGAGAGTAACCATACCACTGCTCTGGAAACGATCGTAGCTTTACGTCGGGTATTACCTACTGGTTATGCAGAGTTATAGGCATGTGAGCCGCACTGCCTATACTGTAATTCATGCGAAGTGAATGTGGCTCGTAATAAAATAAACGATGTTGTTATCAGCCAAGAAAATGAGTTAAGAAATGATTTTCTTTTACAACTTGTGTATAAGCATTTGCCTGGTTAGTAATCAAATGTTAAATCATCCTTCTCTGCCCTCTCCCGCTTCCAGACGAACGCCTACCCTATATTTTAGCACTTGGCTTAATTCAGCCGCTTTTTTTAATGTGAAGTTATCTATCTAACGTTAGGCTGATGTGTGCATGATAGACGCGCATGACATATATTTCCATGTTTTATTTACAGCTATAAACCAAAACAACCCGCAATCCTATCCGAGCAGTTGTTATTATGTAATATTGTTGATGGGTTATATAATTTAATGTTATTTCAATGCAATATAGACCCTTTCTTTATAACAAGCATAACAAAAGAAATCGCTTTTATGTCGAGGTGCTGTGCCTATGCTTAACATAGAAAGTTCCACAGTCCAGCACGCTCAGGACAGCGGCCAGGACACCGGAGCCAGCAGGACAGACCGGAGCACTCATATCTGTGCGTTTGTCACAGGCTGACAGTCACCGTGTTCCATTTCAGAGATGTACAATCATGTTTATTTAGAAATAAATTATTACCTGTGGTGTTTGACAGCATGATAGGCGCGAATTCCAACACCCTTGGTGGTATATGACACTATAGTTGTTATACCAAAACAACTGGCAATCTAATCCGAGCAGTTGTTATTATGTACTATGTATTAGTACTATATACAGTATGTGCCATTTTTGATGGAGGGCAGTGAGCGGGAGACTCATCAAGGACATGTAGTTAACTAATGCAGTGGACAGGGGCTGTTTCTCCAGCGTTCCTGTCACATCGGATTTCGTAACGTCATAAAATTAAATCTGTAAGTCATGCATTTTTCCATGTTTCCCTTTGATGGCATATGACGCCGTAAATGTAACTAAAGTTCAGCCTCGAAGTTGTTGCACTGTTGTCCTATATCAGTGCAGACCGGCAGCATAGGAGCACAGGTTTCATACAGGTTAGAGCTTATTCTGTCATGGTCTGATAATGAAGCATTGTTCTTTTTTATTTGATGACTTGTTTGATCGATTGATAGCGTTCAAGTTCATTCAAGTTGTGAATGAATCGCGAGCGTCAATGCTTTTCTACGATACTACGTGTAATGTCACTTGGACATAGAATAATAAGACACTTGAGTCTGGGTTCAACAAAGGTATAACCAGTTTACTTCGGTTCTCTCGACACCTGTCAGTCACCTATCATGAACTCTCTCTTAGGCGCATGCGCTGTCCTGACTATGAATTAACCCATTCATTACACTACGGATGACGTATTAGTCGTGAAGGGTTGTCCCATTTCCCCCGGGGAACCACTACGGCTTGTGGCTCTGTTCGGAGGCCTTGGCTCCAAAACGAGTGACTCCAAAACGAGCCGAAGTGGTAGAAAAGAGAATCGGGATTGGGCCTAAGAGCCCCAAAGAATTGTTGGGGTACCAGAAGGAGCCACATCATACATGCAGGCTCACAAAAGCTCTCACTCACACACACGCAATACATTTCCAATAGGCTATGAGACCAGTGGTGTCATTTCAGCAAAAGCCAAGGTATGGCAAGGTACAGAATAGGGGGGTTGAGGGGGGGTTTCAAATCAGTTGTGCAAGTTGATAGTCTATTTTGGTGAGCTGTTTCTATACAATTGACTTATATTACATTAAGGTAATGAATAAAGGAGACAGCTACAGTATGTAGGTAGTAATCTACATCTTTCCTAGCAGGTGGACCTGGTTCAATCTCCTTAGAAACAAAACATTACAGATTTAGCTATTCTCAACTCTAAATTAACTGCACTGTTAAAACACTAGTATTTTAAGACCTCACCTGTGTCCTGTACTTGTCTCTGCTGCCCTTTGACCAAAAAAGCTCCTTGTTATGTCCATTTTCCTTTTTCTCACTGGCATATTTGTGTTACAGCTCACCTATTACAAGTGAGACGATTGACAATATCAAAAACATGCTTGCACACACACATATAACTTACTCACACACAAGTTAGTGTTACTGGCCCCAATTTGGTACAATTATTACAGAAATTATTGAGAATAGAGACATGGTTGACATTAAACTAGCTGTTGTTGTACCCTTTAACATTCGCTAACTAGCTTGTTACAGTTACAATCGCGGGTGACGTTAGGTCGGGTTTTTTGCACTAAAATAAAATTTAATTAGAACATGTTTGTACTGACACAACATGACATGAACTTGTTCATTAATATATTACATTTGAACCAACAGTATTATGGCGTTTATACAGTTTGTTTAACCCACCTGAATGAATGAGAATCGTGGACAAGGTTTTAACATTAACGTTACTCATGGCTTGTTTATTGAGGAACCGATGTCCCGCTCCAGTGTTGCCAGATTGGGCTACTTTTGGTCACTCTGGACGGGTGGATTCGGCAGCTTTTAGACTGGTTGGGCTTGAAATTGTCAATCCCGTCTGGCAACCCTGCGCTCCACTACAGCGCCTGGCTGGGGGGGGGTGAGATGGAGCGGGAGGATGTTGAGTTACCGTTGTGGATCAAATCACCAACATGACAACACGTGTTTCAGATATACCATTTTCAGGGGATTTTTTATTTTTTTATGCAGGTATGGCGAGTGCCATGAATTGCTAAACCAAAACGACGCCTATTGAGACACAGCGAGCGAGCCACACACTTTTTTTTATTTATTATTATTTGTTTTTCAGATTTTATCCCTTTTTCACCCAATTTGGTATCCAATTGAACCCAACCTAGCATCCAATTATCCCCTGCCTATTGCGTAGGATCCGCCGCACGACCCCGTGGCCGGCAGCCCCAGAGGAGATCGCCAGGCAGACTAGCTGACTGGCTCCTCGAGCCCAGCACCGTTATTCCGGCACCCCGGGGGCGCTGTTGCGCGACGGATCCTTGTCCGGAAATAGTCCTATACCTCCCTCTGGAGCGGCCGCTCAATATGCCGCTCCCTGTGTGCCTCGGCCATATCCGGATCTGGCGAGACCGGGATTCGATCCCAGTCCCCGGTGGGCAGCTTGCACTAGTGGCTAGTGCTTAGACCGCTACGCCACCGCGGGGCTTGAGCCACACACTTTTAATGAATGGATTAAAGAGCCGCACACAGACAGGCAAAATAAAATTGTGTACGTACTAAAGTCTATAAATACCAAATATACTTGAGAATGAGCTTTGTATTTAGGCCCTGAGATAGTGGCTCAATTATAGCGGCTGAATTAAGCCAAGTGAGCGGGAGAGGGCAGAGTACTTCTCTGTAAGTTGCATTTGTAGTGAGGCTGATAGGCATAACAATTGTGCATTTTATGACTAAAGCATGAAACTTTCTACAGTGTTTCTATAGACTGTAAACTTCATTTTTAGACGTGGAACCACTTCAGATTTGACCTCTGGCGTCAGGTAGACTAAAGGTAGACACTAATTTTCAGGAGTAAAGTATTTCTGCAAATCATTCTAGAATGTTGCTGTGCAATCTAGAACTTCCATTAACTGCAATGTATAATGTCTGCTTGAGTGCATTATGACATCAAATTGAATATTTAGGATGTATGCAACATTCTTAGAACATGGAAGCAATTTACCATGAGAGGAAGGGGGTTGTGGACTCATTTACCACTAGTACAGGGTTGGAAAACCCTATGATCATTCTATAGTATAATATGATATATTATCATTCTAAGGAAAAAATAAATAACGTTTAAAAAAAAGAACATAGTAATACTATATTCTTTTTCCATTTTTTTTCACTTTATTATTTAGAAAAATACTTTTGATCATTCTACGATCATTCTATAGTATAATATGATATATTATTATCATTCTAAGAAAAAAAAGTTTTAAAAAGTGTTTTAAAAGGATGGATATATTAATGGTGGGACACACATGACAGAACGGACATTGTAGGAGGTAACTGCCTCCAGCAGAGGGCAGTAATGCAGCATCAAGGACGCACTCTGTCGTTAAAACCAAAACAAGAAGAAGAAGAAGAAGAAGACGACGACGACGTGGTCTATTCCCGCGATACCAGGGAACGAGAAGTCGATCTAAGATGGCGGAGTCAGTAAACACACACCGTGCTGAAGCTGAAGACCTTACGAGTGATTATTAAGTTTACAACTGTGACAGAGGGCAAACATTACAGCAGCAATGCAACATCTGTCGTGATGGCGAGATGACGCTTCATGAACTGTTGAAGCTTTCCATCCAATTGCGTCACACATGGGCCGAAGCTTCGTGTTGCTTCATTTGCTCTACTGCGCCATCAAGTGGACAATAAATGTCTAGCAGGCAGAGTGATGACGACACCGTGGCTTTGGTGTGTGAAGCTTTGAACTGAATAAATGTGCTTGTGTTACTAGGAACAACAACATTGTATTAATTTATTCATTTTTATTTAAAAATAACAACTTCTCCATATACGTCATCAACACATGCCTCTTACCATATACGTCATCAACACATGCCTCTTACCATACGTCATCAACACATGCCTCTTACCATATACGTCATCAACACATGCCTCTTACCATACGTCATCAACACATGCCTCTTACCATATACGTGGTAAAGGACATTTAACACGAACAATAATTTGAACACGCAATTGATAAGAAGAAGAAGAAGAATTACAAATACAATGGCAAATGCAGCTCAGGTGAGAATTTCGAAATATTATTAATGAACATGTTATAGTTTTCAGATATGTATTTATTATTTAGGTTGTTGCATGTGTTACGCATTTGGCTGTTTCGCACGTAGTTTTGTTCATCTGGCTGCTGGTTAGCAGTGATTGGGGACTGGGAGTGACACTGTTCCCCTTTGCTCTCTATTTAAGGCACCAGCAAACAGTAGGAGGGGAGAGTGGTTTGGGAACGAGGTTTACGACGAGGGAGTACAACGAGACAGAGAGCGACAACGAGACAGAGAGTGACAACGAGACAGAGAGCGACAACGAGACAGAGAGTGACAACGAGACAGAGAGTGACAACAAGACAGAGAGTGACAACGAGACAGAGAGCGACAACGAGACAGAGAGCGACAACGAGACAGAGAGTGACAACGAGACAGAGAGCGACAACAAGACAGAGAGCGACAACGAGACAGAGAGCGACAACAAGACAGAGAGTGACAACGAGACAGAGAGCGACAACAAGACAGAGAGACAGAGAGAGAGAGACAGAGGGAGAGACAGAGAGAGAGGGAGAGAGACAGAGAGAGAGACAGAGACACAGAGAGAGAGACAGAGAGAGAGAGACAGAGAGACAGAGAGAGAGAGACAGAGGGAGAGACGGAGAGACAGAGAGAGAGAGAGAGAGAGACATAGGGAGAGAAAGAGAAAGAGAGACAGAGAGAGAGAAAGAGAGACAGAGAGAGAGAGAAAGAGAGACAGAGCTTTCTTTCCCAAAGCCGGGGGGTTAGACAGGGATGCAGCTTGAGTCCAACCCTCTTCAACATCTATATCAACAGTTTGGCAAAAACATTAGAGCAGTCTGCAGCACCTGGGCCCTATTCCACAAAGCTCGATAAAGTTCTAAGCCTCGATAAAGTTCTAAGCCTCGAAAATGTTAGCTTGCGTTCGGTGCCATCAATGTGGCTTAAATAATTCGCTGCTTGGTTGAGCTCCTTCTGAGTCAGATATAATTAGCCTGGTCCCGACCAGGCTAAAACACAGGCTATAGTCATCCGTGCGTCAAAAAAGGCTCACAGGCGGAAACTAAACCCTGAACGAAAGTTCCTCATGTGTCTTTTAGGAAATATTAGTTCCCACTTCACATGAGATAGATAGAGATAGTTTGACTGTGTGATAGATAGATAATTTGATATTTTGAAAGTGTGATCGATAGATAGTTTGATTGTGTGATAGATAACTTGATATTTTGAAAGTGTGATAGATAGATCAATAAAGAAAAGAGTGTAAAAAAAAAAAGAAGTAATTGTCTCAACTTGCATTGCCGTCATCACAGCGGTCTGGCTGGCGTAGTGGTTAAGGCTGCGGACTCGAGTTCCAAAGGTTGCGAGTTCGAGACTTGACTAAGTCATTCATTTTTTTTTTTTTTTACATTTAACCGAAGATTTCATGCAAAGGTTTCAAACACCATTGTAATCGTGTCAGTTCTTGTAAATTAGCCTGCACCATAATTTTATAGCCTACAATACTTTTTTAGATGAGATTTTAGATTAGATCCTTGTTAATTGCGGCAGTATTGCACTATTTTACATCTTATTTTTCCGTCTTCATAAAAAATCAATAATTCGGAATGCTGCGCAAATGTAGTACCCCTGCAGAGTGGAGTATCTTCATTTCGACAGATCGACTCTTCTGGGCTGCGTATGTCTGCGTGCACGCGCCCATATCGAAGATTTGTAAGCCTGTCTTCTGTGAACACTGATGACACAAGGCTGATCCTCATTCGAGGAATCACCTGAGGCTTGAAATCCAATCTCGAGTTCCCTGAGCGCCGCATTTATTTATAGCGCCGCTATACTGATCCACCTTTAGTGGAATGACCCCCTGGCATCCCCCTAGTAGACACAGACACCACTGTCCATCACTTTACTGCACTTTACACTACTGTCCATCACTTTACTGCACTTTACACTACTGTCCAAGTATATCCAGCTGCATCCTACACGCGCATCACCCGGACGCATGGACACCATATTTGGTTCGAGCGCGTCAACCGATCGTATTTATGGATATTTTGATATGAGATAGATCATTTATGAGATAGATCATTTTCGTATTTCAAGTATTTATGGATATGACAGATAATTTTCGTCCTATTCACTTAATGCTTAGTTTTTTAAAAACAAACCAAATAAACACATTTCCAGCAATGGATTCTACAGTTAGGCCCATATATATTTGGTCACAGACAGAATTTGTGTTATTTTAGCTGTTTACCAAAACATCTTAGTTACAGTCATACACAAGTTACAGTCATATAATGAATATGAATGAATGAATGAATCTTTATTTCGAACATGATTTAAAAATAAAAATAATAAATAACAAATAACTAATATGTAGAGTACAGTCCTACCAATTGTTCGAAAAGGAGTAGGAAGAAGCCTGTCCTACCCCTGTTTATACTTAACAATTATGCTTACATTATATAATCCAATTAATTAATACATATATTTCAGTATCATCCGTTCTAATACTTTTTCATTCTTAATATTGACACAAAATAAATAAATAAACATAATTTTTCCATTCTTAATACTGAAACAACACAAAATAAATAAATAACAAACATCAGTATCCACAATGTAATACAGAAGAAAAAGACACAGAAAACCACACCTTAGTTTCCAGAAGATTAACAACCTTCCCTTTCCTCATTTTGGTATTTAACAAAAATAATTTCTTTAAACCTTTTTTTAAATAGAGCAATATTTCTGCTTTCCTTCATATTTTCCTCTAGCCCATTCCATATGGTAACTCTGTAGAATGATATGCACCTGCTCCTGAGATGGGTGCGAGCATAACCATTGTTAAAGTTGTGGTTACCTCTCAAATGATATCCCTTATCCCTCTCTATAAATCATTTGTTAATGTTACCTGGGAGTTCTTGAGTCTTTGCTTTATACATTAACTGTGCCAATTTAAATTTGAATAAGTCCATGTGCTTTAAGGCATTTGACATTAGGAACAAGTTATTTGTGTGATCACGATATCCGACCTTATGTACAATCCTCATAGCTTTTTTCTGTAGTGTAATCAATGGGTTTAAAGTGCTTTTATATGCATTTCCCCATATCTCCACACAGTAACTCAAATAGGGTAAGACAAGACAACAATATAGAGTATACAACATTCTCTGTTCCAGAATATGTTTTGCCCTACACAATACTGCAATACTCCTTGATACTTTGGATCTAACGTATCTTATATGAGATTTCCAACAGAATTTACTGGGCTTAAAGTGCAGACTCTCAGCTTTAGGTTAAGGGTATTCACATCCAAATTGAAGGAAGGGTTTATGAATTATAGCTCTTTTATATATAATAACCAAAAGTAATTAGACAATTGACTCAAAAGCTGTTTCATGGGCCAGTGTGGGCTATTTATTCCTTCATTATTTCTTTCACAACATGCATTATTTCACACAACATGCAGTCAACAGAGCTCTCAATGCAAGTGAAACAGGCCATCCTTAGGCTGTAAAAACAAAACAAAAATCCATCAGAGAGATAGTGGGAACATTAATAGTGGCCAAATTAACTGTTTGGTACATTCTGAGGAAAAAAAGAATGCACTGGTGAGCTCGGCACCACAAAAAGGTCTGGACGTCCATGGAAGACAAGAGTGGTGGATGATCACAGGATCCTTTACATGGTAAAGAAAAACCCCATCAAAACATCCAGCCAAGTGAAGAACAGTCTCCAGGAGGTAGGCATATCATTATCCATGTGTACCATAAAAGAAAGACTTCACACAAGCAAATACAGAGGGTTCACCACAAGGTGCAAGCCATTCATAAGCCTCAAGAATAGAAAGGCCAGATTAGACTTTGACAAAAAACATAAAAAAAAGCCAGCCCTGTTCTGGAACAGCATTCTTTGGACCGATGGAACTAAGATCAACCTGTACCAGAATGATGGGAAGAAAAAAGTATGGAGAAGGCTTGGAACGGCTCATGATCCGACGCATACCACATCATCTGTGAAAAAACGTGGAGGCAGTGTGATGACATGGACATGCATGGCTTCCAATGGCACTGGGTCACTAGTGTTTATTGATGATGTGACAGAAGACAGAAGCAGACAGATGAATTCTGAAGTGTTTAGGGATATTCTGTCTGCTCAGATTCAGACAAATTCAGCAAAGTTGATTGAAAGATGGACAATGACCCAAAATATAGTGTGTAAGCAACCCAGGACTTTTTTTAAGGCAAAGAAGTGGAATATTCTGCAATGGCCAGAGTCAATCACCTGATCTCAACCCAATCAAGCATGCATTTCACTTGCTGAAGACAAAACTAAAGGCAGAAAGACCCACGAACAAACAACAACTGAAGACTGCTGCAGTAAAGGCCTGACAAAGCATCACAAAGGAGGAAACCCAGCATTTGGTGATGTCCATGTGTTCCAGAATTCAGGCAGTCATTGCCTGCAAAGGATTCTCAACAAAGTATTAAAAATGAACATTTTATTTATGATTGTTAATTTGTCCAATTACTTTTGAGCTCCTGAAAATAGGGGACTGTGTATAAAAATGGTTGCAATTCCTAAATGTTTCATACAATATTTTTGTTCAACCCCTTGAATTAAAGCTGAAAGTATGCACTTCAATTACATCTTGATTGTTTCATTTCAAATCCTTTGTGGTGGCATACAGAGCCCAAATTATGGAAATTGTGTCACTGTCCAAATACTTCCAGACCTAACTGTATATAAATAAATGAATGTCAATGACCCCAGGTGTGGGACTTTATTAGGTCAAACAGGTTTGAGGGGTCAGGCAAAGGATCAGGCGATCATCGTTGTAATCCATGGAGCAGGGCAGGAACCGTGGTGCAAGGTGCTGGGCTGGAGGTGTCCATGGTGCTGAGTGCCCACTGATGAGCTAAATAAAACATTCTATTTCTGATGAGTCAACAGCACTAGGGCTCCTTCACAAAACCCTTACTGGAATCTTCATACACTCTGTGAATTAGTCTTTACTTTCTGATGAGTCAACAGCACTAACCCCATCCAGTGCGACATAGTAGATAGCATATATTTAGAATATGTAAAATGCAAACACCAGAAATGCAAGAAAGTTTGAGGTATACCAAATGGAATTAATAACAAGTGTTACGACCCTTGTCTAGTGTAAAATAAGGGCCTAGGGTAGAGTGCACAATGTACAGGTGTGTTGCAACACAAATGCCCAAAAAAGTGTACAAGGGATCAAATCCATTCAAGTTTTATTTGTATAGCGCATTTCTCACAAGATGCGACTCAATGCGCTTCACGTAATGACAGATGTTCAGTGTCCAGTGTAGTGTAGTGTTCAGTGTTGTGTCCAGTGTCCAGGTTCCAGTGATAGCTTCGTCAAAAGGACGCAAGGGTAAAAAACCTGTGCTTTGTGCATCAAGGAAAATTCCCCTGCAGCCCACTAGTGGTAGAGCGACTACTTACCAGTTTGCCCACCAGTGCAAAGCCGCGGCCCCGCACAAGCCCCTCGGGGGGACCCCACACGCCCGGCCCAGGCCACCAGGCTCAGACTATCATAGCCCTGCACGAGGCTAGCCGGGTCAGGTGCCCCAGCGGCAGAACAGACCAAGCACGCAGGCCGGCCGGGGGCCCCGAGGAGAGGCCCAAGGAGCCCGGCGCATGGCAGGCAAGCAGGGGCTAAAAACCTGTACACAGCGCCTCCAGGAAAAGTGCCACTAGACCGTAGGGGTCTAGCCGGTGTGTATCTTATAAGTGATGTCAGAGACCAGGAATAGTATAAAAGGCTCTTTAAAAACAGCAGGGTCCGATGGGATAGGATAGTACGATAAACTCTTGACCGGGGCTCCGCCGAGGGTTGACTCCAGACTGTACCCCGTCCGGCGCATCCTCACGACCCAGCGTGGCTCCAATCACTTAGCTGAGGACAGAAAAGAGTGACTCAGCAGGTTGCACGAGTGACAGGCAACCACACAGTCCACAGTCCATCAACTGGCTCTCAGCTATGCTAGGCAGTAGGGTTAGCCCTCAACCTCCAAAGTAAGCAAACAAAAAGTCACTTAACTTTGGGAAGGGCGCTGGCTGCACCCTCCCAAGTTTCCCAACAGGCCTCTGGAATCACAACCCCCAGTGGTCAGACACGGACAGCTCCGTTGGTGGCCAGTCGTCCCTCTGCTCGGGACCACAGCTCGGCGCCTGGTGTGTACCAGGTGTTCTCTCGTTCCAACGTCGCAGGTCCCTCTGGTACTCAGCAGGTTTTCGTCTGGTGGTCGTCTAGTTGTCACTCTCTGTCTTGTTGTCGCTCTCTGTCTTGTTGTCGCTCTCTGTCTCGTTGTCGCTCTCTGTCTCGTTGTCGCTCTCTGTCTTGTTGTCGCTCTCTGTCTTGTTGTCACTCTCTGTCTCGTTGTCACTCTCTGTCTTGTTGTCACTCTCTGTCTTGTTGTCGCTCTCTGTCTTGTTGTCACTCTCTGTCTCGTTGTCACTCTCTGTCTCGTTGTCACTCTCTGTCTCGTTGTCACTCTCTGTCTCATTGTCGCTCTCTGTCGCTCTCTGTCTTGTTGTCGCTCTCTGTCTCGTTGTACTCCCTCGTCGTAAACCTCGTTCCCAAACCACTCTCCCCTCCTACTGTTTGCTGGTGCCTTAAATAGAGAGCAAAGGGGAACAGTGTCACTCCCAGTCCCCAATCACTGCTAACCAGCAGCCAGATGAACAAAACTACGTGCGAAACAGCCAAATGCGTAACACATGCAACAACCTAAATAATAAATACATATCTGAAAACTATAACATGTTCATTAATAATATTTCGAAATTCTCACCTGAGCTGCATTTGCCATTGTATTTGTAATTCTTCTTCTTCTTCTTATCAATTGCGTGTTCAAATTATTGTTCGTGTTAAATGTCCTTTAAAATCTCGCCGTGCTTTAAGATCCTTCAAAATCTCACGGTTTCTCGCGGTTACTTCTGTGATGACGCGCTCGAACCAAATATGGTCTACAAGCGTCCGGGTGATGCCAAACGTAGGATGCAGCTGGACCCTTCTCGAGGCATGTGTTGATGACGTATATGGTAAGAGGCATGTGTTGATGACGTATATGGTAAGAGGCATGTGTTGATGACGTATATGGTAAGAGGCATGTGTTGATGACATATATGGAGAAGTTGTTATTTTTAAATAAAAATGAATAAATTAATACAATGTTGTTGTTCCTAGTAACACAAGCACATTTATTCAGTTCAAAGCTTCACACACCAAAGCCACGGTGTCGTCATCACTCTGCCTGCTAGACATTTATTGTCCACTTGATGGCGCAGTAGAGCAAATGAAGCAACACGAAGCTTCGGCCCATGTGTGACGCAATTGGATGGAAAGCTTCAACAGTTCATGAAGCTTCATCTCGCCATCACGACAGATGTTGCATTGCTGCTGTAATGTTTGCCCTCTGTCACAGTTGTAAACTCAATAATCACTCGTAAGGTCTTCAGCTTCAGCACGGTGTGTGTTTACTGACTCCGCCATCTTAGATCGACTTCTCGTTCCCTGGTATCGCGGGAATAGACCACGTCGTCGTCTTCTTCTTCTTCTTGTTTTGGTTTTAACGGCAGCGTGCGTCCTTGATGCTGCATTACTGCCCTCTGCTGGAGGCAGTTACCTCCTACAATGTCCGTTCTGTCATGTGTGTCCCACCATTAATATATCCATCCTTTTAAAAAACTTTTCTTAGAATGATAATAATATATCATATTACTATAGAATGATCATAGAATGATCAAAATTATTTTTCTAAATAATAAAGTGGAAAAAAATGGAAAAAGAATATAGTATATTACTAGTTTTATTTTTTTTAACTTTATTTATTTTTTCCTTAGAATGATAATATATCATATTATACTATAGAATGATCATAGGGTTGATGATCACAGGGTTTTCCAACCCTGTACCAGTGGTAAATTAGTCCACAACCCCCTTCCTCTCATGGTAAATTGCTTCCATGTTCTAAGAATGTTGCATACATCCTAAATATTCAATTTGATGTCATAATGCACTCAAGCAGACATTATACATTGCAGTTAATGGAAGTTCTAGATTGCACAGCAACATTCTAGAATGATTTGCAGAAATATTTTACTCCTGAAAATTAGTGTCTACCTTTAGTCTATCTGACGCCAGAGGTCAAATCTGAAGTGGTTCCACGTCTAACAATGAAGTTTACAGTCTATAGAAACACTGTAGAAAGTTTCATGCTTTAGTCATAAAATGCACAATTGTTATGCCTATCAGCCTCACTACAAATGCAACTTACAGAGAAGCCACCCTTCTCTGCCCTCTCCCGCTCACTTGGCTTAATTCAGCCGCTATAATTGAGCCACTATCTCAGGGCGTAAATACAAAGCTCATTCTCAAGTATATTTGGTATTTATAGACTTTAGTACGTACACAATTTTATTTTGCCTGTCTGTGTGCGGCTCTTTAATCCATTCATTAAAAGTGTGTGGCTCGCTCGCTGTGTCTCAATAGGCGTCGTTTTGGTTTAGCAATTCATGGCACTCGCCATACCTGCATAAAAAAAATCCCCTGAAAATTGTATATCTGAAACACGTGTTGTCATGTTGGTGATTTGATCCACTTCACACAACGGTAACTCAACATCCTCCCGCTCCATCTCACCCCCCCCAGCCAGGCGCTGTAGTGGAGCGCAGGGTTGCCAGACGGGATTGACAAGTTCAAGCCCAACCAGTCTAAAAGCTGCCGAATCCACCCGTCCAGAGTGACCAAAAGTAGCCCAATCTGGCAACACTGGAGCGGGACATCGGTTCCTCAATAAACAAGCCATGAGTAACGTTAATGTTAAAACCTTGTCCACGATTCTCATTCATTCAGGTGGGTTAAACAAACTGTATAAACGCCATAATACTGTTGGTTCAAATGTAATATATTAATGAACAAGTTCATGTCATGTTGTGTCAGTACAAACATGTTCTAATTACATTTTATTTGAGTGAAAAACCCGACCTAACGTCACCCGCGATTGTGAAGCTAACTGTAACAAGCTAGTTAGCGAATGTTAAAAGGTACAACAACAGCTAGTTTAATGTCAACCATGTCTCTATTCTCAATAATTTCTGTAATAATTGTACCAAATTGGGGCCAGTAACACTAACTTGTGTGTGAGTAAGTTATATGTGTGTGTGCAAGCATGTTTTTGATATTGTCAATCGTCTCACTTGTAATAGGTGAGCTGTAACACAAATATGCCAGTGAGAAAAAGGAAAATGGACATAACAAGGAGCTTTTTTGGTCAAAGGGCAGCAGAGACAAGTACAGGACACAGGTGAGGTCTTACAATACTAGTGTTTTAACAGTGCAGTTAATTTAGAGTTGAGAATAGCTAAATCTGTAATGTTTTGTTTCTAAGGAGATTGAACCAGGTCCACCTGCTAGGAAAGATGTAGATTACTACCTACATACTGTAACTGTCTCCTTTATTCATTATGTTAGATCTTATGGGGTTTTCTAGAAACATATATGCTTATGTCACTCAGACATACACAACACACACACACACACACAACACACACACAACACACACACACACACACACACACACACACACACACACACACACACACACACACACACTCTATTCTCATGTCACTCAGACACACACATAACACATACCCACACACTTAGACACACACATTCTGTTCCTTCCAGGTCAGCCTGCTCTTCAGGGGTAGCAATAACGCCACAATACGCAGACTCGAGACGAGAGGTTGTTATCTTAAAGACCTTGGGGGTTAGGCGCCAGGGCACAGATAGAGGGTGGTCGAGAGAGTATTTAAGCCTGTCTGTATGTCATAATGATGTCGTTGAATGTCGTTGAATGTCGTGGAATGGTCGTGGAATGCCGGATGCTGGTTACCGTGCTGATGGACCATTCGCTGACTGTCTTAATAAATCAAGTAGAGATTCCGACCTGTGTTGAACGTTCTATTTTCTTGTCAAATCGTGTATGCTGCGCACCTAATCTATCCTGAGATGACACAACGCATTTAAGATCACAATCCTCAATAGATTGATCCATTCCATCGTTTTACCAACAAGCTGATTCTACAATTGGTGCCGTGACCCGGATTTATTAACTGAACTTTCGAACTGGTACATCGTGGTAACAGTGAGCCGGCGGACAGCAAAAACAAAGACGTGCACCCCTCCACTCCCTTCCTGACAGAGGAGAGGAACTCCGTGGTGACAGGTGGCTCCAGTCCGGGTTTACAGCAAAGATCAACTAA
This sequence comes from Nansenia antarctica, assembly GCF_963989245.1. Classification (NCBI taxonomy): domain Eukaryota; kingdom Metazoa; phylum Chordata; class Actinopteri; order Argentiniformes; family Microstomatidae; genus Nansenia; species Nansenia antarctica. The sequence goes on from NC_137674.1 coordinate 12,414,239, forward strand.
AAAGTGAGTTCTAAAAAGTCGCTCAGATCAGATAAAGAACCTCTGATATAGAATATTCAACACGTAAATTGAGAACAGTAAAAACAGACTTTATGTTTTTATGGTTCATGGCTAATCCTATATGTATTGTCAAGAATTGAGATTTGAGATACAACAGGATAGCTTGTGGGTAGTGTGTGGGTTAACTGTAATTCGCTGTGTGGGTTAACTGTAATACGCTGTGGGTCTCGGGAGTAGTCTATTGATAAAGTCTATAGCAGTCTATTGATAAAGTCTATAGTTGTCTCAATAAAGTCTATAGTAGTCTATTGATAAAGTCTATAGTTGTCTATTGATAAAGTCTATAGTTGTCTCAATAAAGTCTATAGTAGTCTATTGATAAAGTCTATAGTAGTCCATCAATAATGTCTATAGTAGTCTATCAATAAAGTCTATAGTAGTCTATTGATAAAGTCTATAGTTGTCTCAATAAAGTCTATAGTGGTCTAGAGCTGAAGTCTATAGTTGTCTATTGATAAAGTCTAGTTGTCTGCTGGTAAATCTATAGTTTGTCTATCGACAAGCCTATAGTAAGTCCAGTGGTCTATCGAAACAGGAGATATGATACAGTCTCCCTGACGACAAATGCATAATACAGGTGGTGGCTTTGTCTAGTATGGGCGAAATCTGAAAACTAATCATAACAAGCTTGTGGGGAGTTTTCTGTGTCCATACAATTGGGAATAAGCAGACAGGATAGGCTACTGTCTTACTGTGATATTGGGATCTTGTAGAACAAAGTCTACATAACAAGAAAAAAACAAGCTTGTGGGTAATTGCTGCTTCCTTTGTCAATACAATTGGTGATTAAGAATAATAAGGGAGATTTGGGGAAGTTGATATAGATGTTGTGTGTCATACATTGATTCAGTGACCCAACCAAGTTTAAGAGTTGAGTTATTCTCAGAGGAAAAAAGGACTGTCTGATAACCTTGGCCAGATTCAACACACAGACTCGACACACACACACACACACAGTTCACTCTGTCCCTCTTCCTCGCTTGCCTCTCTACACGGGCTAGTCTAGTCTTAAAATGGCACTACAAGCTGTTTCAGAAATGAGTTTGACTAGCTGTGTCTATCATCATGAAGTGATTAAGGCAGAGGAGAAATTAGCACAAGCTAACATGCAGAATTCATCCTCGGTGGAGGGGGGAGCATGGGACCACGTGTGGTGTGTTTACAATGAGTCTGAAGAGGAGGGGGAGAGCGCCGTCCCCTCATCTGGCCCACAAGGCTGAGGAGGGAGTGTGGCGTACCGTTATGTCCCAGAATGGGACCTGTTAGAACACTGGCTGGAAGTCTGTAGACGAAAGAACTATGACACAGGCCAACAATCTTTGTAGGAGACCCCTCTGTCGTGTGTCAGTAAGAGTATGATCTGTGTCACTTTAATAAGATATGTAATCTTAATGGATATGGGAGCCGAATTGACAAGTGGTCCCATTGGTTTTGAAAAACAAAAACAAACAGAAAACACAGACATCTGAGCACACAAGCTATAGATTGCGTCAGGGCAGAGGGGTGAGAGAGAATGACTGATGTGTGTCACTATTGTGGCAATGCAGGCCATTGGGCCAGGGAGATTGGGCTGTATCTTGCAAGGACACACACACAGGTCCTGCAGGAATAATCGAGTGTGACTAAAATGTGCATCTGGTGTAATTGAAGTTAAATGGAACTAAAAAGTTGAACTTTTGATGGCATTGTCTTACAAATTTTATCGTTGCATCTCAGTATCTCAATCTGACAATTGCTTCTGGGGAAATTGTAAAGTATTGGGTTTCAACACTCCAAAGGAGGGACAATAATGGCATGGGTCACTGGTGCAGAGCCTTCGAACTACAGATCTACACTGTTTAGAGTGTGGGGGCCTATTCGGGGTGAAGATGACATTTTGGGAAATCACAGCTGTTGTCTCAATATGTCCCCCACTGTACCATACCTACAGGTGTGTCTGCAGGGAAAGATATGAGTGTTGAAACCAGGGGGGAGGTTATAACAGAAATTGTGGAGGTTATAAGAGTTTTGCCTGAAAGTTAGAAAAATAGCAGTATTGAACAAAAACATGTTTTGAGAAAGAATACAGTGGTGTTTGAATTTTCGAAGATACTGCTCGGTTGGTTTGTGTCCTGTGTTCCAGACAACAATCTGATTGGAGCTGGAAGAGTGCGGCCGATGAAACCAGGGGGGGGGGGGGGAGAACAACCAGGCCTCCTGTTCTCACACGGCCCAGCAGAGGACTTGATCGGGGAGAGCCGAGACGAGTCTACAGGTAGAGCCGAGACGAGTCTACAGGGAGAGCCGAGACGAGTCTACAGGGAGAGCCGAGACAAGTCTACAGGGAGAGCCGAGACGAGTCTACAGGAGGAAGGGGGAGATCCACCTCTCTTCGAAAGATTAAAGATTGAATATCGAACATTGGGAATATTGGACTGTGGAAAATAAAAATAAAATGCAAATCGATTAACCTTTCTTCCCTAGGTGACTCTGGTGAATGGGAATGTGGTGTAGGTTAATAGGATGTAAACAATATGGTTATGAGATTGCTAATCCCTTTTTTTTTTTTACAGTAAAAGTGTATGCATTAAAGATTAGACAGGGTAGGCTGTGGCCTTTGACCAATGTCTACTAATCAGGCTGTTGAAAAACAAATTACTTGTTTTGGTAGTGTTATTGGAGTAACTATCATCTAGCAGGAGAGATCTATTCTACTCTCGAGGAGGGTCAATTAAGGGAACAGAACAGTAAGGTTTTGTTTAAATTAGTCGTAATGTAGGGGTCGAACTGATAGTCAAGGAGGTGAGAAGCTAGCCGGTGCATTTGGCGATAACGAGACAGGGAGGTCTCTGTAGAGATTTGAACACCACCTGTGTTTCTACATCCTTGACCATGAATGACCGTTAGAGTTCCAGGGAGGGGGTCGGTACTCAATCAACCGGACCCTGACTAGCGGAGGAACCGAGGGGGGACTTTTCTCCCGCATGATTTATGGCTGATTTTCTTATAAGTGTAAGGATGGTTAAAATGTTAGGTGTATTTCTTCCTAATATACTCTGTGTGTCAGTACAGGATCAGAACTGGTGACTGTCATTTTTTGCTAAGCTTATCTGACTCCTAGGGGCACCGACCTTGGAGTGCCTTGCCGGAGCTGATATACTGGGCCTGGCTGGAAAAACTTCTCTCACTGTTAGTTTTCAGCCAGGACAGTATGAGATGTATGTTCTTCATATATGTTTTATTATTCTCTATACCATTGATCTTAAACATTCTGTAACTTGTTGTTTAGAATTCAGGGGGGACTGTTAGATCTCATGGGGTTTTCTAGAAACATACAGTATATGCTTATGTCACTCAGACATACACATAACACATACACACACACACTCTATTCTCATGTCACTCAGACACACACATAACACATACCCACACACTTAGACACACACATTCTGTTCCTTCCAGGTCAGCCTGCTCTTCAGGGGTAGCAATAACGCCACAATATGCAGACTCGAGAGGTTGTTATCTTAAAGACCTTGGGGGTTAGGCGCCAGGGCACAGACAGAGGGTGGTCGAGAGAGTATTTAAGCCTGTCTGTATGTCATAATGATGTTGTTGAATGTCGTTGAATGTCGTGGAATGGTCGTTGAATGCCGAATGCTGAGATACGGTGCTGATGGACCATTCGCTGAATGTCTTAATAAATCAAGTACAGAGATTCCGACCCGTGTTGAATGTTCTATTTTCTTGTCAAATCGTGTATGCTGCGCACCAGATCTATCCTGAGATGACACAACGCATTTAAGATCACAATCCTCAATAGATTGATCCATTCCATCGTTTTACCGACAAGCTGATTCTACAATTACCTTAATGTAATATAAGTCAATTGTATAGAAACAACTCACCAAAATAGACTATTGCACAACTGATTTGAAACCCCCCCTCAACCCCCCTATTCTGTACCTTGCCATGCCTTGGCTTTTGCTGAAATGACACCACTGGTCTCATAGCCTATTGGAAATGTATTGCGTGTGTGTGAGTGAGAGCTTTTGTGAGCCTGCATGTATGATGTGGCTCTTTCTGGTACCCCAACAATTATTTGGGGCTCTTAGTCTCCAACTGGTTGGCCACCCTTGGGGCCTCATTTATAAAAAGGTACTTGTATGTCATCTTTGACTTTCACGTAAGCACATAAGCACATTTTTCTAAACGGACGTAAGCATTATTTATAAAACGAGCTGCGCTTGTTTAACATTGCGTGCTTCCTTCTATAAATACCAAATATACTTTAAATTGAACGCAGGTGAATAGCGGCTCGAAGAAAAGCGGCTGAATTAAGCCAAGTGCTAAAATATAGGGTAGGCGTTCGTCTGGAAGCGGGAGAGGGCAGAGAAGGGTGATTTAACGTTTGATTACTAACCAGGCAAATGCTTATACTCAAGTTGTAAAAGAAAATCATTTCTTAACTCATTTTCTCGGCTGATAACAACATCGTTAATTTTATTACGAGCCACATTCACTTCGCATGAATTACAGTATAGGCAGTGCGGCTCACATGCCTGTAATAACTCAGCATAACCAGTAGGTAATACCCGACGTAGAGCTACGATCGTTTCCAGAGAAGTGGTATGGTTAGTCTCTGGTGTGTGTTCTCTGATGCATCTTCAGGCTTCCTCGTTCACTAAAACTCTTCCCACACTGGGAGCAGTGGTATGGTTTCTCTCATGTGTGTGTTCTCTGATGACTCTTTAGATGTCCTGCTTGATTGAAACTCTTCCCACACTGGGAGCAGTGGTATGGTTTCTCTCCTGTGTGTGTTCTCTGATGAGTTGTTAGATGTCCTGCTTGATTGAACCTCTTCCCACACTGGGAGCAGTGGTATGGTTTCTCTCCTGTGTGTGTTCTCTGATGAATCGTTAGATGTCCTGCTTTAATGAAACTCTTATCACACTGGGAGCAGTGGTATGGTTTCTCTCCTGTGTGTGTTCTCTGATGCATCTTCAGGCTTCCTCCTACACTAAAACTCTTCCCACACTCGGAGCAGTGGTATGGTTTCTCCCCGGTGTGTATTCTCTGATGCTTCTTCAGACTTCCTGATTCACTGAAACTCTTCCCACATTGGGAGCAGTGGTATGGTTTCTCTCCTGTGTGTGTTCTCTGATGAATCGTTAGATGTCCTGCTTGATTGAAAGTCTTCCCACACTGGGAGCAGTGGTATGGTTTCTCTCCTGTGTGTATTCTCTGATGGTTCTTCAGGGATCCTGCTTCACTAAAACTCTTCCCACACAGTGGGCAGCGGTAGGTCTTCTCTCCGGTGTAAGTCTGTGGGTGTGTTTTAAGGTGATTCTTCCGCCTCGAGCTCCTGTGTTGTTGATGGTTTCCTGGTGTGGTGGCGCTGGGCTCGCTGTCTGAACCTGGGTTGGAGCTCTGCTGGTCTGTAAGAATAGGAACATATACAGGGTTACATAGGCAAGTTCATTTGTATAGCACATTTTATACAACAAGGGCAATTCAAAGTGCTTTACATACAGCATTAGGATTAGGGATGCACGATATTATCGGCACCGATATTTATCGGCCCGATAATGGGAAATTAACGTTATTAAATATTTATCGGTTTTATTACATTTTTGCCTATATAGAGCCGGAAATATTTCTGGTTCCGGTTGACGCGCTCATGCTGCTGCGCCTGCTTACAGCCACGCAGTGTAGAGACGAGAGCGAAACATGTCTTCCCCGGTGTGGACATTCTTCAAAGTTTCTGAGGCAGATAGTGCGTTTGCAATTTGCAATACATGTTCGACAAAAGTTCGGAGAGGGCAAAGGTCTACGAGTTACAACACAACGAATCTCAAGTCACCTTAAGATTCACCATTGCAAGCACGCTGTATGGAAGGAATATCAAGCACTAGTAGCAGAAGGTAGCCGAGCCGCGAAAAAAAAAAGCTGCTGTGCCTATTGAACACGCATTTGAAAACTGCAGGAAGTTTACTCGAGACAGCTCAAAGGCTTAGGGTTATTTTCGGATGTCTGAAAACGACAGAAAACGCCCGATTATCAGATGGATCTTAACATTTTCCTATAACAAAATCCTGGGGTGTGAGGTGTGTTAAGAGTCAACTCTCTTCAATTGTGCAATCAACTCTCCCGACAACCTGCTCGGAAAATGGGCGTGGCCGGCAATCGTAAATGTGAAATGTGTTCAATAATTACGAGCAGAAATCATAGGGTTGCCAGATTGTTTGGTGAAATTAGCGGTTTTAGACTGTGGTTAGGGTGGAAAATGTCATTCCCATCTGGCAACCCTGCTCGCCAATCAAGAAGCGAGCTGACTTCTTCTTTTCATTATTCTGCACTTTTTTTGCCCTGTCGCACATGGTTGTCTCGTACAGGTCAGTCAGGGTACTACGTTAGATAATAATAATAATAATAAACTTTATTTGTATAGCGCTTTTCCTGCAAACGTTGTGGCTCAAAGTGCTTTAATCATTATATAATCTTAATTTAATTATTTTGTAATTTAGTTTATTTATTTAGCACACAAGAGATTGTGCAAGGAGGGAACAAAGCCCAGAAGGCTTGTACATAGTTCCACTCCCGTCACTATTTATGTTTCAAATAAACATCAAGGAACACTTAATGCATGTCAATAAGAGAAAATAAACCACAAACAAAATCATATCCATAAAGGCAATATTAAAAGGATGGGTTCACGCAAGATTTCTGGCTTGGGGAACGAGACTAGAGAGTTTGGAGTCTGTCGTAACGAAAATCTTTATGTCTGTGGGGTGCTGAAATGGGGAAATTGGCGCACACCACACACAACACGATCAAGGCTGTTCAATCCAAGATTTTGTTTCTTCATGTGTGGGGTCTGTCTCAGATAAGATTTCGGTTAAGATTTTGAAAATCCTTGTGTGTACCCCGCTTTAGACATGCCAGCATGTACCAAGTCGACGTAGCACCTAACCCTAACCCTAGTTTTCCCACATGTACCGTAACATATATACATATAGTACATATACATATTAAAGTACAATTCAATAATATTTCAACAATATTGTAGATTTTCACTTTGAAGTGGAGAGATTATAAGTACTAATAAATGCTCTTTTCTCATGTAAAATAAGGGCTGCATTTAAATGTAAAGATCAGTGTTTCCTCTATATGCATTTATTCGTGGCGAGCCGCCACGAATGAATTTCCTCCGCCACTAATTGATTCAGACAGTCCACTTTGATTCAGGCTGCGCAGAAAGGCAGCGAGTTATTATGACCGGAGAACAGAAAAAAAGCAGATTGAAGCTAGATTTAGGCCGCTTCCAGACCAACATTTCGTTACGATTTAGGGCGTAGTTATTTACAATATGTTACAATGTTGCAATTAACCTCGTCGTTTGTGTTCGCACTGCAATCGAGACTGAATCGCTCTCAAATCGCTTTCAAAACAGTTTTGTGATTGGTCCGAATTTAGCGGGACATTTGGATTTCTCTTTTAGCCTGTCGCCGGTACCTTTAATCCCGTATCCTAATCGAAAATGCAACATCATCAGCGACGACTGTGGGTTATTGCATTTACTGCTGTTCTCTGGTTCATGTTCTTATACCAGTGCTCAGTATAGAGTATTTTAAATGAACATTCGTAATGTATGTCTCTGATGTTCATGGTCAATTAAATCAGCCTATTTTGTGAAACAAATAATGTTCCCGCTAATGGGTTAACCGAGCATTCTCACACCTAACGTGCAAGCACCTAGCTTCGAACTATTCATAGCAATAAGCGCGGGGCAAAAATAATCTATTGCCTCTAAAATCACCACGAACAGAACGGCGGAGGTACGGGTAAGCAGGTCTCATGTTGGTGTCCTCAAAGGTAAGAGTTGGTTTTCTTTAACTCAACTGATAGCATTACCTTGCTGTTGTTGTTTACCGAATGCTCCATCTGACTGTCACACTGTGATTTTACTTGTGTAAACAGTTAATGAGTAACGTTAGCCGGTTTTGTGCGTGTACTCTCATGTAGGCCTACTTCGTATTGATCTTTCTGTGTGTGTGTGTGTGTGTGTGTGTAATGCGCGTTCCGCATGTTCCGCTGCAGCTGTAGGATATATTGGTATTTGATCACCTTCTATATAAAATCACCTGCTCGGCTTTAATGACTTAACCGCTATTTAAGAAATTATAATTGTTGCCACCCTCTAGTTTTTGGTGAAACTACGTCTTTGTTTTGAGCGCCAGTGCGCGTTTTATGCGTGTGCACGCAAAAGACAACCGCTCCGCCACTAATGTGAAAAATTCTGGAGGAAACACTGAAGATACATAAGAGCTTTTGAAAAATGTGCGTATTAAAAGTAAAGTGCTTAATTTTTGAAAAATAAATTAAAAAACGAAATATAAAGTGTAGCTTGAGTCTCCCTTTCTCTTCTGTTTTGCTAGCATGTCCTGGGTTAATATTTCGGTTTCCCTTGTGGCTGATGATGCTGACGTAGGTATCTGTACACCTGCATAGGTTTCAAGCTCTTGCTGAGAGACATACAGTGCGAGTCTATGATTTGTTCTTGCAATTAAGTTGACCCTCCCTTTTGCCCATTACTGACCCCTCCCTGTCCCTAGCTCTTTAGCTGTCTAGTTTTAGGTTTTGTAGTTTTACTTTAGTTTTAGATTATCTTAGACTGTTTTAGACTAGTTTTAGTATTAGACTATGTAGTTTTAGACTATGTAGGCCAGGTTTTGTATTGTATTTGGTTGTGGTGGATGTTGTATGCCTGTGAACAGGTCACACTTGAAAATGAGCCCTTGGGGCACAATGTGTTTTTTACCTGTAGAAATAAAGGTTAAATTTAAAAATGTAATTTAAAAAATAAATAAATAGGTACATCGCTATCTGCTTGATCTTTTCACAAAACTCTTATTTTTGTTTCCCCTCAAGGAAGGTTTCAGCTACCACTCATGCACTCCTTGACCGTCAGTAAATGTGTTTTATGTTGACGCAAAACGCAAGCAACTTTAAGGGAATATTCATTAGCACGTTGTTGGCCAGTGAATGAATGTGTTGGAATTCTGGTGGATCGATCATATTGGGCTCTGTATCGTGTATTTTCTCTAGGGTTGGGTATCGTTTGGGTTTTATCCGGTACCGGTACCTAACCGATACTTTAAAAACGGTACCGGTATCGAAACGGTACTTAATTCGGTACTTTTGATTTTTAAAAATGACATATATAATATATATATATATAATAATAACACGGTCGACAACATTAAACAGCTTTTCACTTTTTTATTGCTGAGGCACAATATATATTAGTTAAATATACACTCAAATTAAAATAAATGAAAATAAAACTCCTGAGCCTTGGGGACTCCATTAAGCTGGGGGTGCTTATCGTTGGTACTGATGTCGAATACGAGTACACACTTGTTCGGCAGCCCCTCAAGGACATCAGAATATTCTTAGAAAAGGGATCTAGTGAAGTGGCCTGCATAGCCCCCAGAACCAAGAAGACCAAGAGGAAATATAACTCTGATGAACGGGAGCCCTCCACCTCGTCAAAATCCAAACTCTGTTGCCGCTCAGCTACTACTACTCCCCTCCCCCTCTCTGGTCCATGATGACATGACGATTGATTTTTCAGGTGCACTTTCAAGTAGGGTTGGGTACCGAAAATCGGTACCGGTATATACCGGTTACTTTACATTCGGGTTGCGCAAGCTGTCAAACACGGTGCACCCTCCTACCCTTAAATGTATCCCGTGCTTTGCCAGGTGTTTCATCAAGTTAGATGTGTTCCCTGCTTTACACGCGAATGATTTTAAGCATTTTGACTCCAAACTTACCTTTCCTACAAACTTCGCGTTGTTTTCGTCGAGTCGGGTGAAATGCAGCCACACTTTAGAACGCTTCATTAGGGGCTTCGGCATTCTCTGTGACCTCGTAGCTAGGCTAGCTAGCGAAATTCGATAATATGATGATGATAATACTACTACTACTACTACTAATAATAATAATAATAATACAATTCAGATCATATAATAATTTAGTATATATGCTTTCACTCACTCTTCTTAACTCGTAACACAACTGCTCAGCTCACTACCACGAGCAGGGTTTCCGTTAACCGGTAATTACCGGTCTTTGTCCGGTAAAATGTGTTGAAGTCAGACAAATTGAAATCTCTTCGGTCATAATGTCCGGTGAAAATAATTCCCTCTAAGCACAATTTGAATACAATTCGCTAAAGTTCACATTCTGATTCCTTCTATATTTAAAAAAGACGAATATATAGGGTATATATTTCTTTTATTATGATATGATTTGACGCCGGCATGATGATGACTGCTAATGTGTAGGCTAGGCTAGCCTATGCGAAACAGCGGCGGCAGGGTTGCCAGATGGGATTGACAATACAGCCTAACTAACCAGTCTATTACCGCTAAACCCAGTAGCCCATTCGGCGATAACCCGGCCCATCTGGCAACCCTGCGCAGCGGGCCACCATAATAATAACTTGTATTTGTATAGGCTAGCGCTTTTAACCTGCAAACGTTGCAGCTCAACGTGCACCATAGCGAGTGAGAGGTAAACATGGCAAGACAAAGTAAGCTTAACAATTACTTCATGAAACCAAGCTACAATGAGTCTGAGGAGAAGTCTGACTGTAAAGAGGCGGCTCGACGGTTCCGAGGCGGCTCGACGGTTCCGAGTTAAATGGAAAATAAATTTCCCCTGGCTGCGTTTAGATGGGGAAGGAAAATGTTCTGCTCACCGTGCAAAAAATCGGGGAGGAATAACGGATTCACGAGAGGAGCAACGAATATGAGAATGTCGGCTCTCACTGATCACAGGCGGTGCAGTGACCACATATCGGCGGTCAGGCCACTGTGAGCAGGCTAATGAAACGGCTAACAATAAGCTGCACTCTCAGCTACAAGTTGCATTTCACATGGCAAAAAATGGCATCGCATGTCATCAGTATGTGGGACTGACTGAGCTACTGAAAGCAGTTAAGGCTCCAGATTGTGTCTTGAGTGAGGGCACTGCCACAGCGACTCCGTTGACATTGTGGCGCGCGTTCAGCGCTGGACATGGCATAGCGCGCATGCGAATCATGAAAGCCTATATTATATTTATTATATAGCTCGCATCTAATCGTATCGGATGAGAAATAGACATTAAACGGCATATATAGGCTACACAACAGCTAATCACCGCGACAAACAGCGATATTATATTTGAATATGATGACCGGAATATCTCACGTTTGTCCGGTAAATTGAAATCTTCCCGGACACGTTGACCGGCACAATTTTTTTCTAACGGAAACCCTGACCACGACACGCACTGAGTGGAAATTTAACAGGCGATGTGACGTCACGAGTCACCAGTTGACTGTTGCATGACACCGGACACCAGGGGGCGAGATAGAAAAGTACCGAAATGAGGTACCGAAATCTCCTTTGCAATTCGTTACGGTAGATACCGAATGTAAAGTAACCGGTATATACCGGTACCGATTTTCGGTACCCAACCCTAATTTTCTCTGTCCTTGGTTCAGAGTTTAGTGTGTATGTTTCTGCTCAAAAGATGGGTTTAGTCTCGTAACGCTTTACATTGCCGCTTTTAATAATCGCCATGGTCTCCAAACATATCAGACATACAGGGTTTGAACTGAACTGCCCGTGGGAAGAATGAACATGTAAGAGTCTGTCCATTCTTCATTAAACAAGGGCAAAACAGAGATAATAGTATTCGGTAAACCTGACAAAAGATCGAAAGTCAGTGCAAAACTTGATTCTCTCTCTAAACTAAAAAACAGGTCAGAAATCTTAGTGTAATTCTAGACTCTAAACTTCAACAGCCACATGAACTCGATAACTAAATGAGCCTACTATCACCTGAAAAACATAACAAGAATGAGAGGTTTCATGTCCAAATAAGACCTTGAAAAAAACCTCATCCATGCATTTGTTTCGAGTAGACTTGATTATTGTAATGGTCTACTAACAGGCCTATCTAAAGGGGCTGTTTGTAAGCTGCAGCTCATCCAAAACGCAACTGCTAGGGTCCTAACAAAAATGAATATGTTTGAACACATTACACAAATCCTGAGATCCCTACACTGGCTACCAGTCTCTCACAGAAATGGTCTTGGACCAAAATACATATCAGATCTCCTCCCACCCTATATTCATATCAGATCTCCTCCCACCCTATATTCCCGCAAGGCCCCTAAGGTCAGCTGAGACTAATCAGCTAATAATTCCAAGAGTAAAAACAAAACACGGTGCAGCAGCTTTCAGTCACGCTGCTGCATGCTCCTGGAACAAACTCCCTGAAGAAATCAACAGGCGCAAACCCTAAACATATTTAAATCTAAGCTGAAAACCTTCATGTTTTGCAGCAGTTATGATTAAACACTTCTATCAATGTATTTTATCCATGAACTATTGTCTTATTAAATGTTTTATCTATTTACCTCTTATATTTGCTTTTCTTCAGTCATTTTTATTTTCTTGCTATGCTCCTCTTGCTGTATTTTTAAATAATGTATGTAAAGCACTTTGAATTGCCCCTGTTGTATGAAATGTGCCATACAAATAAACTTGCCTTGCCACTGGCAGCATTGATTTTACAGCAGAGCAATGACCCTCACCACTATACAACAAAGACTTACCAACTATCTCACTGTCTTCCATCTCCACTTCTCCTCTGTCCTCTTCTTTCACCATCACTCCCTCCTCCCTCATTTCTTCTCCTCCATCTTCTTCTTTCACCATCAAACCTTTTTGCATTACAGCTGCACCTCCATCTTCTTCTTTCACCATCACTCTCTTCTCCTCCACTTCTTCTTTCACCATCACTCTCTTCTCCTCCACTTCTTCTTTCACCATCACACCATTCCCCTCTACATCTTCTTCCTCCAGCTTCACTGCCACCATCTCTGGACCCCACAATGTGATTTTCAGGGCTGGAAAACCACAGCCAGATCCGGGGGACTCTGTGGACTCTGGTTCATACATGGTTACATGAGCTGAAGAGGACCTGCAGTTAGAAACAATGGAGGCACAAACAGTGCAGAGTCAATTATAAATGACAGCCAACCAGTTCACTGAAAGCCCATCTAGACTGACAGGACATGTCCTGCAAATGCAATAATCTATGGATTACTGATTGCATTTCTTTGTAATTAAGGGGTCTGGAAAATAGACATTAAACGGTTCCAATTGTATTTTGATATTTAATCTTTTAAATACTTTACACAAGAAAAAAATGACAATAATCTTCTAGTTAGGCTCAACTTCCTGGTCAGACAGAGGGCTGTATGGGCGTGGACTTTGCACGCTTGACTGGCAGCTCCCTTTCAAGCTAGCTTGCTGCGTTATCATACATGACATTCATCTATTACATCGTTTCTCAACGGGGGCGTTCAGACAACATCGGGGGGCGCTGAAGCAAATATTTTTTAAAGGGGGGCGTTGAGGTGTTCTTGGGGGGCGTTAATGCATAAAGTATTTTTCTCATGAAAAACAGCTGTCAGCAAAAAGAAATAAAAGAATGTCCCCTCCCCACGTTCATCACAGTATATTACATAAATGTATTACTGTTAAGTGCTGTTGTGGAAGTTATCCCTAGTGCCATTCTGAGGTTAGCATTGCGATGTGTTCGTCTTAACGTTTACAAACTAAAATATACGATCGCTTTTTAGTGATCTCTTGTGATGTCCTGGAAACGAACGCATAAGCACTACTCTGCTTGCGATTGGTCAGCTGTCAGCAGTGTTATTACTGGTACGTTCGTAAATGTAAGAACGGTCAGTTGGACAAACTGTCTTTTCAGTCAGAGCACCCATCTCTGAGCGCTCCCAGCATAGCATTATAAAACAACTAAAATCATATCATCAAAATGGCCTCGAAAAAGGTAAAATGCAGACAGTACTCTATTGAGTATCTTAGCTATGGCTTCATACCGTCTCCTACCAATGACCAACTCCCAATGTGTTTACTGTGTGAACAAGTATTTTCCAATGAGGCAATGAAACCCTCACGTCTAAAGGAGCACCTTAACAAGATACACCCAGACAAGGCAGAGAAGCACGTCCATTCTTCCAGGCCCTCAAAGAGAAACATGGTAGGAGCACCATCAGCAGTCTCTTCGCTAGGAAGACCACCCAGACTGACAGCGGGCTAATAGCATCATATAATATCTCCCTGCTGATAGCCAAATGTGGGCAGCCGTTCACAATTGGAGAGAAGTTGGTACTCCCTGCCATCAAAGAGGTAATATCTACTGTGATGGAGCGTGATCCCACACAGGTGCTGAAATCCATCCCACTCAGCAATGACACCGTAGCACGCAGGGTTGATGAGATGGGCGCCGATACAGAGGAGCAGCTGTGTGCCATCCTGCGGGAAACTCCATTCAGCCTTCAGCTGGATGAGACAACCACTGCTGACAATAATGCTCTGTTGATGGCCTATGTCCGCTATAGTGCCTCCAACAGTCAGGAGATGGCTGAGGAATTTTTATTTTCAAATATCTGGAAACAGACACCAAGGGCCAGACCATTTTTAATGCACTGGATGCATATCTACAGGAGAAGTCAATCCCAATCAAGAACATCCTTGCATGTGCCACTGACGGTGCCCCGTCCATGGTTGGCAGGTACCGTGGCTTCACCGCTCTGCTGAAGGAGCAGGTCCCGCATGTCCTCACAGTCCACTGTGTCTTGCACCGCCACAACCTTGTGGCCAAATCTAAAAGTCCACCTCTCCACGCGTCTCTCAATGTTACAGTCAAGGCAATAAACAAAATAAAAGCCCACGCCCTGAATACCAGATTGTTCAGACAGCTGTGTCAGGAAAATAACAAGACCTTTGAGCGTCTTCTTCTCCACACTGAGGTCCGCTGGCTCTCAAAAGGAAACTGCCTTGCTCGCTTTTGTGAGCTGTTTGACAGCATCGTGGAGTTCCTGGAGGAGGTGGATGCAGCTCTTGGGGAACAGGTGTCATCCAGCCGCTGCGACATCAGCCACCTCGCAGACTTCTTTGGCAAAATGAATGAAGTCACACTGAAGCTCCAAGGAAAAGGAGTTACTCTGGTCCAGAGCAAGGCGTCATCCAGAGTCTCACCTCCAGGCTGGATCTATACAGGCAGAGCATAGGCAGGAGGCAGTTTGCTCATTTCCCGCTGTTGACCACGGTAATCTAGCCTAGGCTACTAAATTATGATAATAATAAATAATACATGTAATAAATGTAGGCTACTCTATGCAAAACTATATTTGTGTTCCTGGTTAGTATAAATAACTTGTTCTGTGTTCTTATGTATTATGAGTATAAACTTTAAGAAACATCAATTAGTTAACTAATTAGCAATAAAATAACCAGTTCAAAATCAGATAGTAAGGTTCTGCACAGATAACAATTTCCTGGTTGTGCTCATTGCAGGTGTCTGAGGCTCTTACCGATGAGCGCCTCCTCATTTACACAGACCACCTGAGGATGGTGAATGCTGACTTGAAGATCCGCTTCAGGGATCTTTTGGACCTTGATGTTCCCATCTGGGTGGTGCAGCCCTTTCAGGCGGACGTGGCGGAATGCGAGCCAGCAATCCAGGAGCATCTCATCGACATCCAGAGTGACGATGAGGCCCAGGCTATTTTCCGCACCTCTGGCAGGGGCAACATGTGGGTCAAGTACTCTCAGCGTTACCCGGCTCTGTGGGAGAAAGTGAGGCTGCTTCTTCTGGCTTTCCCAACCACATACCTGCTGGAGCAGGGATTCAGCCAGGTCCTCCACATGCAGTCCAAGTACCGCAATCGCTTGAACTTGACGGCCTCAGGTGCACTGCGACTGAAACTAACTTCTCTGCAACCCGCAGTGAAGAAACTGGCGGAGAACCACCAAGCGCAGGGCTCACACTAATCTCCCCCCCCCCCCGGCGCAATTTGGCGAAATGTCACACCAGCACACTTAAAAAACGAACAATGTTAGTTGTAATGTACAGTTTTGTAGCCTGCTGTTTGTTCTGCACCAGACGTGTGCAATTGCTGCTGTTCCGTAGCAGTCTGTTTGTATTCTGTTTGTATTCTCTTGTCTGAGTTTGTTTAACACTCATAAGCATAATTTGTATTCACATTCACATGGCTTTTCTGCTCACTGATGACTAATGATAATGATATTCCAACTGCCCAGTTAAATCCAATTTATTATTTGGCATTCAGTGACATGCTTTTTAAATGATATAACACAGAATATTAGTCAACATTAATATTCAGGGGAGAAAATAAGCCTACTTTTTTATGGGGGGCGGTAAGAGACCTGGATAATGGACAGGGGGGCGCTGGCCCAAAAAAGGTTGAGAACCACTGATCTATTAGATGTGCTTATAGTTCTGCCCTTTAATTACCAACTGTTTAGCTGCTGCTGAAATGTACTGAGCTAATACAATGACGTGGCTAAGATTATAGTTATGCACCTGGCAGTATAATTCATCATATCAATTCAATGACCATCAAAAACATGTCCATACTATACACCTGGCACCCTATGGTGAATTATTGAACCAGGGTTCGACAGTAACGCTTGCCCGGAGCAAGTAAAAAATTCACCGCATTTGTTTGCGCGAGCCCGACAACGCTGCTGGATCCTGGATATTTTTACCTGTGTGCAGGAAGAACAACAGACGGCGCAGGGGCCAGACCAGACTAGATGATCGTGGTGTGAAGATATTATTATTATGCCGTCTGTTGTTCTTCCTGCACACAGTTAAAAGTATCCAGGATCCAGCAGCGTCATCGGGCTCGCGCAAACAAACCCGGCAAACGTTTTACTTGCTCCGGACAAGCGTTACTGTCGAACCCTGTGAACACAATAGGCTACATGTGGACAGGATTCACAGCATGTGTATGACTTACTGATCAGTTGTACCACAATGGTGTTGTCCTCCTTTTCTAATTCGCTGCCGTATTTTCACAATATCCTCCATGTTTAGTTTCTTCCCACACTGGACGTAGCACTGGCGCATGTCGTCATGACCAGAACAAGCAGAAGCATCCATCATTGCCGAGATGGGGAGTTCACAGTGAAGGTAATCCTACGAATAAAGATGATCAAAATATTAAAACAAAAGTGAAGAAATGTAATCAAAACATATTTTATGTTATTTTTTTAGTAGAAGTGGAAAACAGTAGCCAAGCTATATGTTGGTCCATATATATATATATATACACAGTATATCTCAAAAGTGAGTACACCCTTTAGATTTTTGCAAATATTCTGTCATATCCTTTCAGGGGATAACACTATCTTAATGAAACTTTGATATAACTTAAAGTAGTCAGTGTGTGCTGCTTGAATAACAGTATAGATTTATTGTCCATTGAAAATTACTCAGTACACAGCTGTTAATGTCTAAACAGCTGGCAACAAAAGTGAGTACACCCCATAGTGAACATGTCTAAATTGTGCCCAAAGTGTCAATATTTTGTGTGACCACCATTGTTATCTAGCACTGCTTTAACCATCCTGGGCATGGAATTCACCAGAGCTGCACAGGTTGCTTCTGGAATCTTCTTCCACTCCTCCATGACGACATCACGGAGCCCACGGATGTTGGACACCTTGCACTCCTCCACCTTCCTCTTGAGGATGCCCTACATGTGCTCAATTGGGTTTAGGTCTGGAGACATACTTGGCCAGTCCATCACCTTAACCTTCAGCTTCTTCAGCAAGGCCGTTGTCATCTTGGAGGTGTGTTTAGGGTCATTATCATGTTGGAAAACTGCCCTACGGCCCAGTTTCCGAAGAGAGGGGATCATGCTCTGCTGCAGGATGTCACAGTATATATTGGAATTCATGTGTCCCTCAATGAAATGCAGCTCCCCAGTGCCGGCAGCACTCATGCAGCCCCAGACCATGATGCTGCCACCACCATGCTTGACTGTAGGCAAAACACATTTGTCTTGGTACTCCTCACCAGGGTGCCTCCACACACGCCGGACACCATCTGACCCAAACAGGTTTATTTTGGTCTCATCAGACCACAGGACATGGTTCCAGTAACTCGTGTTCTTGGATTCATTGTCTTCAGCAAACTGTTTGCGGGCTTTCTTATGCATCGGTTTCAGAAGAGGCTTCTGTCTGGGGCGACGGCCATACAAACCGATTTGATGCAGTGTGCGGCGTATGGTCTGGGCACTGACAGGCTGACATCCCACTTCTGCAACCTCTGCAGCAATGCTGGAAGCACTCGCACGTCTATTTTTGGAAACCAACCTCTGGATATGACGCTGAGCACGTGGACTCAACTTCTTTGGTCGACCCTGACGAGGCCTGTTCTGAGTGGAACCTGGCCTGGAAAACCGCTGTATGATCTTAGCCACTGTGCTGCAACTCATTTTCAGGGTGTTGGCAATCTTCTTATAGCCAAGGCCATCTTTGTGAAGCGCAATAATCCTTTTTTTCAGCCGCTCAGAGAGTTCCTTGCCATGAGGTGCCATGTTGTCCAGCATTCAGAGAGAATTGTGCCCAAAACACCAAATTTAACAGCCCTGCTTATCATTTAGACCTGAATCCTTGTAACACTAACGAGTCACATGACACCAGGGCGGGAAAACAACATCATTGGGCACAATTAGGACATGTTCACTATGGGGTGTACTCACTTTTGTTGCCAGCTGTTTAGACATTAACAGCTGTGTACTGAGTAATTTTCAAAGGACAATAAATCTATACTGTTATTCAAGCAGCACAGTGACTACTTTAAGTTATATCAAAGTTTCAGTAGGATGTTATCCCCTGAAAGGATATAACAGAATATTTGCAAAAATCTAAAGGGTGTACTCACTTTTGAGATATACTGTATATATATATATACAGTGGGGAGAACAAGTATTTGATACACTGCTGATTTTGCACGTTTTCCCACTTAGAAAGAATGTAGAGGTCTGTAATTTTTATCATAGGTACACTTCAACTGTGAGAGACAGAATCTAAAAAAAAAATCCAGAAAATCAAATTGTATGATTTTAAAGTATTTAATTTACATTTTATTGCATGAAATAAGTATTTG
Source organism: Nansenia antarctica (assembly GCF_963989245.1). Taxonomy (NCBI): domain Eukaryota; kingdom Metazoa; phylum Chordata; class Actinopteri; order Argentiniformes; family Microstomatidae; genus Nansenia; species Nansenia antarctica. The sequence continues at coordinate 12,433,349 of NC_137674.1, forward strand.
ATACATCAGAAAAACAGAGCTTAATATTTGGTAAAGAAACCTTTGTTTGCAATTACAGAGATCAGACGTTTCCTGTAGTTCTTGACCAGGTTTGCACACACTGCAGCAGGGATTTGGGCCCACTCCTCCATACAGATCTTCTCCAGATCCTTCAGGTTTCGGGGCTGTCGCTGGGCAACACAGACTTTCAGCTCCCTCCAAAGATTTTCTATTGGGTTCAGGTCTGGAGACTGGCTAGGCCACTCCAGGACCTTGAGATGCTTCTTACGGAGCCACTCCTTAGTTGCCCTGGCTGTGTGTTTCGGGTCGTTGTCATGCTGGAAGACCCAGCCACGACCCATCTTCAATGCTCTTACTGAGGGAAGGAGGTTATTGGCCAAGATCTCGCGATACTTGGCCCCATCCATCCTCCCCTCAATACGGTGCATTCGTCCTGTCCCCTTTGCAGAAAAGCATCCCCAAAGAATGATGTTTCCACCTCCATGCTTCACGGTTGGGATGGTGTTCTTGGGGTTGTACTCATCCTTCTTCTTCCTCCAAACACGGCGAGTGGAGTTTATGCCAAAAAGCTCTATTTTGGTCTCATCAGACCACATGACCTTCTCCCATTCCTCCTCTGGATCATCCAGATGATCATTGGCAAACCTCAGACGGGCCTGGACATGCGCTGGCTTGAGCAGGGGGACCTTGCGTGCGCTACAGGATTTTAATCCCTGACGGCGTAGTGTGTTACTGATAGTTTTCTTTGAGACTGTGGTCCCAGCTCTCTTCAGGTCATTGACCAGGTCCTGTCGTGTAGTTCTGGGCTGATCCCTCACCTTTCTTATGATCATTGATGCCCCACGAGGTGAGATCTTGCATGGAGCCCCAGACCGAGGGAGATTGAGCCCATCCCAGCCTTGTGCAGGTCTACAATTTTGTCCCTGATGTCCTTAGAAAGCTCTTTGGTCTTGCCCATTGTGGAGAGGTTGGGGTCTGATTGATTGAGTGTGTGGAGAGGTGTCTTTTATAAAGGTAACAAGTTCAAACAGGCGCAGTTCATACAGGTAATGAGTGGAGAATAGGAGGGCTTCTTAAAGAAAAACTAACAGGTCTGTGAGAGCCGGAATTATTACTGGTTGGTAGGTGATCAAATACTTATTTCATACAATAAAATGCAAATTAATTATTTAAAAGTCATACAATGTGATTTTCTGGATTTTTGTTTTAGATTCCGTCTCTCACAGTTGAAGTGTACCTATGATAAACATTACAGACCTCTACATTCTTTCTAAGTGGGAAAACCTGCAAAATCAGCAGTGTATCAAATACTTGTTCTCCCCACTGTATATATATGCATTTTGGACACTGACAGAATTGTTGTTATTTTAGCTGTTTACCAAAACATATTCAAGTTGCAGTTATAGAATGCATATGGCCTTAAAGTGCAGACTAAATACCCTCTTTAATTTGAGGGTATTCACATCCAGATTGGACAGCTCTTTAATATGTGGCCCCCTCTTTTTCAAGGGAAAACCAAAAGTTTAGCTTTTTCTGTGTTGACAACACAGCAAATAGGCTGATTATGCCATGATTTTGGCATTTAACATTTCAAATACCATTTACAGGCCACAGGATAAGAGTGCAGACGAAATGAAAATAGCTATTGAAAGGTAAGAGATTACAGATTTGAAAAGATCAGGTTTGTATTGTTACATTTAAAATATATAGGGGTGTAACGGTACAGACACATTTCAGTTTGTGGTTTTGAAGTCACGGTTCAGTACCTTTTCAGTACAGCAGTGTAAAAGTAAGTAAGTAAGTAAGTAAGTAAAGCTTTATTTACATAGCGCCTTTCGAACATGAAATGCAATCTTTTACTGAACAAAAAGTGCCATGGATAAGTGGTGGAAAGTGTAGGCCTACGTAACGTCATGTCATGAGTAATTCACTAGGGTAATGTTACAGAGTTGGCTGGTTAACTAGCCAAACAAAGCCACATCTATGAACATGATTGTATTTGATTGTAATGAATAAGTATGTAATAATGATCTTGTATCACTAACGCAGCTCTGTACTGACCATTGTATCTAGCAGCTCTCTGCTTCATTCATCAATCACTCCAACTCCTACCGTCAGGTCGGCGCCTCCGTTGTTGTTCAAGCTAGTGTCGCTTTCCCAGTCTTTGTGTAATAAGTGAACATGTTGTAATGTTTGCCCTCTAGCACAGTTATAAACTTAATAAATGACTCGTGTTGTCTTCAGTCTCAGCAGTGTGTGCGTTCGTCGATCCACCATCTTAGTTTCACATCCCGTTCCTTGGTCTCGCGAGAATAACTGACGTCTTTATGACGTCTGAAGTTTATTTGTATAGCATTTTTCATACAACAGGGGCAATTCAAAGTGCTTTACAGTTTTTTGAAATACAAATATGATACACAAACAAAATACAAATATGATGCCTTAGGTTAGGAGAGACGTCAGCTATTCCCGTGAGACCAACGAACAGGTCCATACACAGTCCAGTAGGGGGCGGTAATGCGCCACTATCAAAGTTGGTCGCAAACCGCCATTCAAACTGAGAAGAAGAAGAAGAAGAAGCCCTAACGAACGGAGTAGGGTCCATCTGAGTAGGGTCCATCTGCGCGCAACAAATCCAACACCCGGAAATGTGTTATGCAAATATGCAGGCGCGGTATGATGACGTATAGTACATCACATTTCCGGGTGATGGATTTGATGCGCGCAGCGCAGATGGATACACTAGGAGTAAACCATGAATCGCCTTACTACGGCCTTACTACGGTGAAAAACTACGGAAAAAAACTAATATGTAGAGTACAGTCCTATCAATTGTTCGAAAAGGAGTAGGAAGAAGCCTGTCCTACCCCTGTTTATACTTAACAATTATGCTTACATTATATAATCCAATTAATTAATACATATATTTCAGTATCATCCGTTCTAATACTTTTTCATTAAAAATAATTTAAACCTTTTTTTAAATAGAGCAATAGAGCAATATTTCTGCTTTCCTTCATATTTTCTTCATATTTTTGACATTAGGAACAAGTTATTAGTGTGATCACGATATCCGACCTCATGTACAATCTGTACTGCAGTAAAAATGTGGAACGCCCTTCCTATAATCTTAAAGGAGTGCAAAACACTGCCCACCTTCAAAACCACTCTCAAAAAACATTTACAGGAGGCTGCAATCCGTAACTGGACCCTCTAAATCAAAAATCAGATTAAAAGACCCGAACTACCCACTGTACATACTTTGTGTTTTGTCCCCCGCCCCCACCTGTGGTGTATGTCCCCACCTGCCCTACCCGCTGTACATACCTGATGTTTTGTTGTATTGTTCTTCCCATGATGGATGTATTTTTATCTTGTAGATAGTAATAGTTATTTGTCTGTATTATCTTGTAGATAGTACTAGTTTGTTTTGTCGGTCTTACATGTAACGATGAATTGAGAATCAAGGACCCCAATTGAAATAAGCCAGTGGCTTTCTTGGGTTTTTATCCTGTTAGTTGACCTTGTATGTAATATGTACTTTCATGTACCTACTTCTGCAAATCTTCTAATAAAGTTTTCAATCAATCAATCAAAATCCTCATAGCTTTTTTCTGTAGTGTAATCAATGGGTTTAAAGTGCTTTTATATTCATTTCCCCATATCTCCACACAGTAACTCAAATAGGGTAAGACAAGACAACAATATAGAGTATACAACATCCTCTGTTCCAGAATATGTTTTGCCCTGCACAATACTGCAATACTCCTTGATACTTTGGATCTAACGTATCTTATATGAGATTTCCAACAGAATTTACTGGGCTTAAAGTGCAGACTCTCAGCTTTAGGTTAAGGGTATTCACATCCAAATTGAAGGAAGGGTTTATGAATTATAGCTCTTATGTATAATAACCAAAAGTAATTAGACAATTGACTCAAAAGCTGTTTCATGGGCCAGTGTGGGCTATTTATTCCTTCATTAATTCTTTATCAATTAAGCAGGTAAAAGGTCTGAGTTGATTCCAAGTGTGGCATTTGCATTTGGAGGCTGTTGCTGTATACGCACAACATGCAGTCAACAGAGCTCTCAATGCAACTGAAACAGGCCATCCTTAGGCTGTAAAATGCACTTCAATTACATCTGGATTGTTTCATTTCAAATCCTTTGTGGTGGCATACAGAGACAAAATTATGGAAATTGTGTCACTGTCCAAATACTTCCAGACCTAACTGTATATAAATAAAAGAATGTCAATGACCCCAGGTGAGGGACTTTATTAGGTCAAACAGGTTTGAGGGGTCAGGCAAAGGACTTGGTGGAGTCAGGCAAGGGTCAGGCGATCATCGTTGTAATCCATGGAGCAGGGCAGGAACCGTGGTGCAAGGTGCTGGGCTGGAGGTGTCCATGGTGCTGAGTGCACACTGATGAGCTAAATAAAACATTCTATTTCTGATGTCAACAGCACTAGGGCTCCTTCACAAAACCCTTACTGGAATCTTCATACACTCTGTGAATTAGTCTTTACTTTCTGATGAGTCAACAGCAATAACCCCATCCAGTGCGACATGTAGATAGCATATATTTAGAATATGTAAAATGCAAACACCAGAAATGCAAGAAAGTTTATGAGGTATACCAAATGTAATTAATAACAAGTGTTACAACCCTTCTGTCTAGAGTAAAATAAGGGCCTAACAGGGTAGAGTGCAGAATGTACAGGTGTGTTGCAACACAAATGCCCAAAAAAAGTGTACAAGGGATCAAATCAATTCAAGCTTTATTTGTATAGCGCATCTCACAAGATACGACTCAATGCGCTTCAATCAAGACATCATTGCTGATTGCACTTTAGCACAAGTGCTCTTTCAACATTGTCTCTATGGTCTTTCAGCTTCCTTTTCTTCTCACATTTTCGACCATATAATGGTGAGACAGCTGCTTCTCACTGTTGAGACAAAATGTTATAAAGAAGTGATTAATAATTAATTTAAGAAACTCACATTCATCAGTGGTTGCAAACTGTCATGGAATTTGTATTAGCACTCTCCTCATGTTTCCAAAATGCATTGCAAATGCAATGCACTAACAAGTCATTGGTCACTCTTCGTTGGTGTTGAACTTGTTGAGCCCTTTCCTAAAATAATAATACAGTGCTTAACCATGTTACAATGAAAAGGTGCAGTTAAGTACTGAATGAGTCACTCACTTTCTTTCCTTGATCATTCTACCTCAAGTGTCCTGATATAAAGTGTGGTTTCACTTTCCAGGCTTCTGACATCTTTGTCCCTGGTAACAGGATACACACATAAGCATGACTATGTGTACAGCTGTGAATGGTGGATAGTATGTTTGTATGCAATAAACTTCATTCACACTAACCAATTCTTTAGGAGGAAAGCTGTAAGGCCTCTTGAAGTACGTGTGGTCCTCGTCAGTGTCCAGTGGCATCTGTACAGAGTCCACCATTATTGCCAGTATGTTTTACATGAAAGGGTTAACTACTTCAAAAAGAGATCCAGGCTGGATTCAGAATGACACAGTACCACTAAACATATTGCATGTGCCATAAAGTTGCATGGAGTATGTGTTTTAGGAGCAGTAGCCCATTCAGAAACAGGCACACGGTCATAGATACTTAGTGAGAGATGCACTGACCATGGTGTTGCTTGCATGACTCCTTTTAACACTTGAATAGGTCCTGAATACAGGTGGGACACTGTCGTGAAGGGTCGCTCTGCCTTCCTCACTAAAGTGAGCAAACTTCCTTCCATATCTGAAATTAACACACATTATCTTCACCGGAAGGTTGAATTGTAGGGCCAGGTGTTACCCCAAAGTCCTCTTGATAATAAATGTACAAATACAATTATTATTTTTGTAGCACTGCAGCATACCCTTCCAGCCCAATGTTTTCCACCAGGACAATACACCACCACCTTCTCAGGAGAGACATGTCATCCTAAAGAAAGAGCAGTTACTCAATTTGCATTCAAAGTCTTATAGCATATTGATATAATGGGTTCTTGTTTTCTTAATACTTACAATGCTGAAGTCAAAGGTAGCCTCCATGGCGAAATACCAGGCATACTGTAATGAGAAAAGACACAAAGACAAGATTACCATGTGACAGCTTATAACTCAGTGAGAAGGTAGTCACACACATCCAATGAAATGTACATGGCTGATAACTCCATAGGAAAGTGATATGAGAGGTCTGCACACATGAATGTTCCTTAATACCTTTTATTGCACACCTTTTTATTTGCAAATGCACAAACAGAATGTTGGTCAGGACTAAGTGGTGGTCAGTCATTGTTACATACATTTACACATTTTTTTGATGGTTTTAAGGAACAATCAAGTGTGCCATATCACTTGGTGGCATTACCATAACTCACCATTATCATGAAGACACCACAGTCATTGCCACTGGTCTGCCTCGGAAGCCCCTGTACGAAGAAAAGTTAGTTAGAGAATAGTAGGTAATTATGACTATAGCTATAATATGATAGTAACATTCAAACAATACCTCCAAATCCAGACCAGTCTTCTCTGTCCAGGATCCCGCAACAATTTTCTCAGCAACACCCCTTATATTTATAAATTTACAAATTTATAAAAAGCATTTATAAAAAGCATATCCTAAAAGAAATAAAGAAAGTGATTTAGAAGATAGGCCTACTAGAAACATACCAATAAGTTGTATTTTTGTAAATACATAATTTGAAAAAAGGTGTTTGTGAGAACAATACATAATCATGTCACTAACAATAATAGACCCCTGGTCTGAGGTAGATTACTCTTCCTGCTACGACTGGTGAATTGATGATTCACTTGCTTAGTCAAATGTATTGATTAAAAGTCGCTTTGGAAACAGGCGTCTGCTAAATGCCCAAACTTTTATTAAATAAAAATTCGATAACATAGGGTCCATGCCTATAACTTGAACTTTTGCATTTGAATTAATAATTAAACCCACATCAGGTAATTAATTCAGCGTTGCTAACAGGTCAGAACCGTAATATAAATCTAATGTGGAATGTGAAAGCTCACACAAACATCAAATGAGCCCACAATGTCTGATCTAAAACTAATTTACACCAAGGATGTGCTGGGGCACAGAAATAACACATTAACACCATTTAAAATTCAAATGATGACATGATAATATATAGGTGGACTTACCTCCATATTTCACAGCAGAACTATGGTGGAACTGCATATGAGATAGAAGAGCAGGGTACTTCCCTGCCTTGTGACAACATGGACACTGGAATGTGTCCAAGTCCAATCTCTTAAGCGCAGGATATTGTCCATCTGGAAACATCATGTTGGTCTATGGAAGAATAAAATATAATTAGGTGAATGTATCGAATGTGACTCCAAATAACTTTCATTTCCTTTAAATTGAATATTTCATTCCTTTAATTCATCTTGCTTGAAAATATGTGACCTGAGCTCAAAATATTATATGTGCAACCTACATACAACAGTGAACACACTACCAAAGTTCGAAAATAGCATATAGTTCATCTTTAACTTAGTGTTAGTTGTAATAATTACCACGTGAAAGTCATTCCCTTCCCCCCACCTGAGCGCGGCGTTTTTTAGCCCTGCCGGCTGTACATGTTTATCTTTGTTTTGTCACTATTTGCACTTCTGGTTATATGCATAACTGCATTTTGTTGTTGGTACTTGTACTCAGCAATGACAATAAAGTTGAATCTAATCTCATATCTGATAACGCTAAACCACATAGAATTACCCAATTAGATGAACAAAACTACAGCCAAATGCGTAACACATGCAACAACCTAAATAATAAATACATATATGAAAACTATAACATGTTCATTAATAATATTTCGAAATTCTCACCTGAGCTGCATTTGCCATTGTACTTGTAATTCTAATCTCGCGGATTCTCGCGGTTTCTTTTACCGACGCGCTTACGATGACGTGGCCCAACACATTTCCGGGTGTTGGATTTGTTGCGCGCAGATGGATACTATAGGACGAACGGGATGTCGAACTAAAATGGTATATACTGTTGTATAAAAGCAATATCACAGGAGAGGGAGTGTGTTATACTGAATATCACAGGAGAGGGAGTGTGTTATACTGAATATCACAGGAGAGGGAGTGTGTTATACTGAATATCACAGGAGAGGGAGTGTGTTATACTGAATATCACAGGAGAGGGAGTGTGTTATACTGAATATCACAGGAGAGGGAGTGTGTTATACTGAATATCACACAGAGGGAGGCTGTTATACTGAATATCATAGGAGAGGGAGTGTGTTGTACTGAATATCACAGGAGAGGGAGTGTGTTATACTGAATATCACACAGAGGGAGGCTGTTATACTGAATATCATAGGAGAGGGAGGCTGTTATACAGAATATCACACGAGAGGGAGTGTGTTGTACTGAATATCACACGAGAGGGAGTGTGTTATACTGAATATCAGCACGGCTGTGATTCGGTCGTAGGTACGAGGCCGCAGGCCTCTGTGATATACTGTGATATTCAGTATAACAGCCTCCCTCTGTGTGATATTCAGTATAACAGCCTCCCTCTGTGTGATATTCAGTATAACAGCCTCCCTCTGTGTGATATTCAGTATAACAGCCTCCCTCTGTGTGATATTCAGTATAACAGCCTCCCTCTGTGTGATATCCAGTATAACAGCCTCCCTCTGTGTGATATCCAGTATAACAGCCTCCCTCTGTGTGATATTCAGTATAACAGCCTCCCTCTGTGTGATATCCAGTATAACAGCCTCCCTCTGTGTGATATTCAGTATGATATTCAGTATAACAGAACGACCTCCAGTGTGATATTGCTTTTATACAACATGTTCTACAGTGCGATGTATTAGTTAACAGTAATAAGCGACAACAGATTATGATTTGTTTGTTTATTTAATCATAAAAATAAACAAAAAATAGTTCCGCAACTGAACTTCAAATGGACTGTTGCCTAACCTGAACACAAACATGTAGTCTAATTAACGGTCATTTAGTAGAACATCTGTGCGGCGGAGTGATACATATAGTTAAAAGTCCCAGTGCTGTTATACTGTATATCAGCACTCATGGAATGCCTCTTGTCCAATCAAATTACTTGGTCAGAACTAACTGTTGTATAATGGTCAGTACAGAGCTGCAGCCGCTCATAGGTGGAGCTGCGTTAGTGATACAAGATCATTATTACATACTTATTCATTACAATCAAATACAATCAGTCAAATGTAGTTAGTTGTTCATAGCAAGCTACAGTGGTGGTTTTCGTAACACATTAGTGTAGTGTCCGACATTAGTGGCGGGGTGGTCAGTTTTCGCGAGCAATTTTTTTTCGCGTGCACGCGCATGAAACGCGCACTGGCTCTCAAAACAAAGACGTAATTTCACCAAAAACTAGAGGATGGCAACATTTTTTTTATTTTTTTATTGCGGTTAAGCCATTAAAGCAGAGCAGGTGATTTTATATAGAAGGTGATCAAATACCAAGATATCCTACAGCTGCAGCAGAACATGCGGAACGTGCATACATACAGCACTGAACATAGGTTACCGTATAATAAACATGTGACTGACAGACTGACAGGCAAATAAGCATCTCTGACACACAATGGAACAGTGATCACTTTTATACAAATATATATGTCTATATTGTAGGGACTATTAGTCAATAGAATGTCAAGCAGGGTAGATTTCCTAGGGTTTTCCAAATGATGGCGTGTGGACTTGGATATTAATTGTGTCAAGCTTTAAAACTTAAAGTTGCGTGTTATGGAAAAAAAAATAACGAAAACCAAATATTGTTGACACAATAAGTTTCACTCTAATTTTCTGCGATTGGTTTAACACTAGACTGGCTTTCATCACAAATGTTCCTCATCATGTGTCACGCCCCCCCCCCCCCATCCTGTGAATACAATATATGAATGAATGAATGTGGATTGTGTACATAGCCTTTATTTATGTAAACCAGCTCCTTACCTTCTTGTGATTTTATTCTTTTTCTAAAAGTTTTTTTTTTTTTTCTTTCCTAACACCAGGGGAGCCACCCCTCCTAAATTTCGTTGTTTGGTACCTGTACTGTAGCAATGACAATAAAGTCCATTCATTCATTTAATAAAACACATTTATAATTGTCATCAATCGTCATTTTTGCTGCATTGAATTACAGGTTACTCTTCGCTAGCGGTTAGCTGACGTTTGCTAGCTAGCCACAGTGTGTGTACAGCTGTCACTGGTAAGTAGCCTAGTTCAAACAAAGGATTAGACATTCCTTTAATTCTACGACTCAATAGAATAAAACACGTTTATAATTGTCAACAGTCTTAATTTTTGCTGCATTGAATTACAAGTTACTCGTCATGTTAGCTAATGGTTAGCTGACATTTGCTAGCTAGCCACAGCTGGCAGGGTGATAGTGTTCGTTAGCAGAGCAAAGGGGGGTCTCTAAAGCTAGACAAGCGAATAGAGAGCACTCAGCATCCGTGCATGTTGATGTGGCGTGGCAAACACCTTCTCGTGGTGCCCCCCGTAAGTTGGCCAACCAGGGCCCCTCACCCGGGCTGGTGTTCGGCAGCAGCCGGGGGAGAGGTCTGCTGACCTCGAACCCAGAATACTGCAGCTGAACATCGAAGGACTAACCCCCAGTAAGATCGATGTCATCGAACACCTGGCCAATACCACCAAGGCCCTCGTCATTCTCCTCCAGGAGACCCACTGCATATCAGCAGACAAGCTAGTTCTACCAAACTTTGAGCTAGCTGGGTCTACCCTGAGCAGGAAGCATGGCCTCGCCACGTTTGTCCAACAAAGGTTGAGCTGGACTCTCGCTGACCAATCCCCGGCTGACTCGGAGATTGAGTGGCTGTGCGTGGACGTTGCCGGTCTAAAAATCATCAACGTCTACAAACCTCCACCCTCGCGAATCACACCAGTGTGTCTACCAGTGTTCCCCCACCCCTGTATCTATGCTGGTGACTTCAATTGCCAGCATGAAGACTGGGGCTACCGCACCAACTCACCCGACGGAGAGAACCTGGCTGTCTGGGCAGCTAACAACAGCTTGGCCCTGTTGTACGACCCCAAGGGCGCAGCCAGCTTCCGCTCCGGTCGCTGGAACACTGGGACGAACCCTGACCTGGCATTCGTGAGTGCCAGCGCTGACAACCGGCTCCCCGATAGACGTGTGCTAGGAAAGTTCCCGAGGTCTCAACATCGACCCTCACTGATAACAACGGCCAAACTCGTGAACCTTGTTCCGAGTGAGCCAGTGAAACGGTGGAACTTCCGAAAGGCCGACTGGAAACGCTTCCGCCTCCTTACCAACAAATCCACAAGGCACCTCCCATCGCCTAACTCTAACAACGTGGATGAGGCGTACCGGGACTTCTGCGGCATGTTGGTGAAAGCGGCAAAAAAATCCATCCCACGCGGACTTCGCATTAGCTACAAACCGTGTTGGGATGAGGAGTGTGAGAAGCTCCACTGTGCCTTCCTCCAGGCCCCTGCAGGAGCTGAGTCGGACAGGCTCGCAACAGCCTTGCTGTCAAGACTCAGCCGTAAAAGACAGGAGCGCTGGGAGGAGGCCATTGACTCCATCGACTTCTCGCACTCCAGCTGTAAGGCATGGAGTATCATGAACAATCTCACTGGTAGGTCCAGACACTCCCCCCGTCACTGCCCCATCTCTGCAAATAAAATCGCATCACAATTTGTGAAAAGTGGGTCATACGAGGGCAAAGACTGCGAGTCGTCTCGACTTGTGGCAAAAGAAGTGTCAGACCTCTGGAGGGCCCCAACACCTAGCAGTGACTACATCTCCGGTGAATTCACCCCGGAGGAGTTCGCTGCTGCCCTCCAGCATCTAAAGCCAGGGAAAGCTCCGGGGCCTGATTCCATCTGCCCGGAGCTTATTCTCCATGCCGCACCCGCCTTGAAGTCCTGGCTGAGAGCGTTCCTCACTTCCTGTTTGCACCAACTCAAGATCCCCAAAATCTGGCGAAGAGCCCTAGTTGTTGCGATCCCTAAACCGAATAAGCCTGAAGGGGACCCTAAGAGTTACCGTCCCATCTCTCTGTTATGCATCCCCTTCAAGATCCTCGAGCGTCTCATCTACGCCCGCATCGAACCAATTGTCGACCCGCTGCTCCCACGTGAGCAGGCCGGGTTCCGACGCGGGAGGTCGACCGTAGATCAAGTCACCCTTATGACTCAAGACATCGAGGATTGCTTTTCGGCAAAAAAGAAGGCCGGGGCCGTCTTTATAGACCTGACGGCTGCCTACGATACCGTATGGCATCGCGGCCTCTCCTGCAAGCTGCTCCGCCTGCTGCCGGACAGGCACATGGTCAGAATGATCATGGAGCTCATCCGTAACCACAGCTTTACCCTCACCACCGTTCGCGGACAGCTAAGCAGGCTTCGACGCCTTAAGAACGGCGTCCCTCAGGGATCGGTCCTGGCCCCCCTCCTCTATAATATCTACACCTATGACCTGCCCAACACACTCTCGCGGAAGTACGCCTACGCAGACGACCTCGCAGTGGTGTACTCTGCTGGAAATTGGCAGTCTGTGGAGGGGATTCTGAGCCAGGACATGCAGACACTAGTGGCATACTTCCGGAAATGGAGATTGAAGCTTAGCGAGGCAAAGACGGTGTCGGCTGCCTTCCACCTTAAAAACAGGGAGGCTAAACGTGAGTTTAGAGTACACCTAGATGGAACTCCCCTGCCATGTTCCGCTGAGCCAATCTATCTCGGCGTGACATTGGACAGGACGCTCACGTTTCGCCGACACCTCGAGTCACTGCGCAAGAAGTTAACAGCTCGTGTGGCGTTGATGAGGCGACTGGTTGGCTCGGGCTGGGGCGCCGGCGCAAGGACCTTGCGCACGGCAGCCCTAGCCCTCGTTTATTCAACTAGTGAATACTGCGCCCCAGTATGGTGTCGCAGTGCCCACACCCGCCTCATCGACTCGCCTATAAACGAAGCCTTGCGCATTGTGACAGGATGCCTGCGTCCTACCCCCGTGGACAACCTTCCCATCCTAGCAGGCATCCAGCCCGCAGGCCTCCGCCGCATGGGAGCCACAGCACGTCTCGCCTGCCGGGCCGTGGAGCTTAATAACCATCTGCTCCATGATAGGCTCACTATAACAGCGGAGCCCTCCCGGCGTCTCAAGTCGAGACACCCATTTGTGCCTGCCGCACAGGATCTCAGGCAGCAATGCAGAGATCTCAACATCAGTGCGGCAGGATGGGCGGATTATATGTGGCGCGCGGAGTGGGAGGCTAACACCTCCAAACTCCGCGACCACATCCCAGTCGCCGGCCCTGAGCCCCTCGGGATGGACTTGCCAAGGCTATCCTGGGTGAGGCTCAATCGTCTCCGGACCGGCGTCGGGCGTTTCCGCTCATCAATGCACAGATGGGGCTTGGCCCCAAATGCGTCGTGCGAGTGTGGCGCAGAGGACCAAACCGCAGACCATGTTATCCTGGATTGCCCGGTGTACCACCCACCCAACGGGATGCATGGTCTGTCGGTATTAGATGACGAGACGATGACGTGGCTTCTGGAGGGGTGTCCAGAAATATAGCCCGGGTGAGCCCCTCAACCAGGTCTCGGGGTGGTAAAAGGGTAGCCCCTCGGCCCCGAGCCTGGTGGAGTGGAGAGGAAAAACAACTACCCATACGCCGAAGAAGAAGCAGAGCAAAATATATCAGAAGTTTAAAAGTGTGCCTTGTTTAATAACTTTGTTCCAGATGGAGACGGATGAGTGTGTATTCTGTGGGAACCAAACATCTGATGACGTGCCGACTGTCAAGTTAACCCAGAAGGGATGTGATGGTATTGTCAGAGCCAATGAACAATGCAATGTAGGCATAACCGTAGTCCCTGGCCAAGTGGTTCATGTAGAATGCCGGAGGAAATTTACCAACCCACAGGACATAGAAAAACAGAAGAAACAGCAGCAAGATATTGAAGCAGGGGTAGTTGGTAAGCGCAGATCATCTGGCCCCTCATTTTCATACAAAGATCACTGTTTGTTTTGTGGGGTGCATGACAGATATTCAGGCAAGTTAAAATACTTCAAACTGATTCCTGTCAGGACCAAAGACTTCCAGACCAAATTACTTGAATGTTGCACTAAGCGTTCAGACCATTGGTCTGATATAGTGAGAGGAAGATTGCTATATGTGAATGACCTTCACGCTGCTGACGCAGTATACCACAAGTCTTGCAACGGCAGCTTCAGAACTGGAAGACAAGTTCCCAAGTGTTTTCAAGATGGCTCAAAAAGGCGTAAATCTGGGAGGCCCCAGTCCCTTTCTCGTGGTGATGCTTTTTTGAAAGTGTCAGACTATCTGCGCCATGGTGATGAGGAGCAGACGACAATAAATGACCTCATCATCAGGATGAAGGACTACTTAGGAGATGATGAGGAGCCATACAGCTTTCGCCACATGAAAGAACAACTTCAGAGTCACTTTGGTTGTGACATTTATAAATACAAGACGCTTCCATCATTTCTTCAACTTCTTCTGTTGGATTTAACGGCAGCTTGCATCTGTAACGTAGCACTACTGCCATCTTCTGGATTTAGCCAACTCTTACTATCCGAAATAATTCCTTTCCCAAAAGGATCTTTAATTCAAACGTTCTCCAATGAGGATAGAGCGGGTATGGCCAAGGATTGTGATTAGAACAAATACAGTTCTGTGATGTATTCACTGTTGCCATGGTTTTGTTAACGCTATGCATCCTGGGAATACGCTATGCATCCTGGGTATTCAAGATGCCATGTTGTACTGTGAGGTTGATCTAACGTGGGGCTCCACAGTAGATTACAATAAATACTCAAGTAACAACCGTTGTCTGAGTAGTACATGTTATACAGGTGAGGTTCATAGTCCTCAGGATATAACATAAATTGGCGACGAGGACGTCTGAATCCACAACGTGTGCGCGACCGGAAGAAGTTTCGGCGTGTGTTTTGCTCGGTTGCTGGGCTAGCTTCGTTAGCCACCAAATGGTAAATGGTAAATGGACTGACTTATATAGCGCCTTATTACAAAGCGCTTTTACAAAGGCCTCTCATTCACCCATTCACACACACATTCACACACCAATGGCGGCGAGCTGCCATGCAAGGCGCCGTCCCGCTCACTGGGAGCAATTTGGGGTTCAGTGTCTTGCCCAAGGACACTTCGACATGTGGCCAGCCGGGGCTCGAACCGCCGATCTGCCAACCTTGTGATCATTAGACGTCGACTCTACCTCCTGAGCCACAGCCGCCCCAGCCGCCCCACCAATGCTATTAGCCTGCACCCGGAGCAACGGTAAAGTGCGCCCCGCTCGCTGTGTATGGAGCAGCAAGAGGAGGGGAGCGACCAAGATATCCAGTTAAGGGAAAATAAGAAGATGGCTGGAATTATTGGTAATATTGGACCTTTTGATGAGGGTATTGAACAGTGGTCTAGCTATACAGAGCGCTTTGACTACTTCACCACAGCAAATGACATTGATGATGACAAGATAGTTCCAACATTCCTGACTATTATGGGCCCTAAGACATTCAATTTGTTACGTAACCTGCTACAGCCGACAAAGCCAGGTACCAAGACATATGAGGAAATAGTTGATATCCTAGCCCTCCATTTTTCACCGAAGCCTTTAGTTATTGCTGAGAGGTTTAGGTTCCACCGACGCAGCCAGGAAGAAGGCGAGTCTGTTACCCTGTATGTTGCAGCTTTACGGAAGCTAGCTGAACATTGTGATTTCAAACAAACATTAAATGACACATTGAGAGATCGTCCGTGTGCGGTTTGAGTAGTGAATCGGCACAAAAGAAGCTACTGACAGTCAGTGATCTGACGCTGGAGAAAGCTGTCAATATCAGCGTGACTATGGAAATGGCAGCAAAGGAAGCCCAGCAGTTACATACAACGAGCCGAGTGCATAAGGTCAGTAGTGAGGAGCAAAGTGGCCAGGGTCCATGTTTTCGTTGTGGGAGAACAGGACATCTTGCATCTACGTGCTGGTGTAAGGACCTGGACTGCCATAATTGTGGAAAGAAAGGGCATGTAGAGCGGGCTTGTAGAAACAAAAAGAGCGCTGAAAGGCCAACAAAGTCTGGATACAAGAAAAACACTGGTTATGATAAAAAGAAAAGACATGTCCGTACCGTCGAGCAGGGAAAGACAGCTAGTGACTCTTCAGAGGAGGAGGAGAGAATACGTTTTGTCAGAGTACTAAACATGGATGAGGGCTCCGATTGCTACTGGGCTACCCCTGAGCTGGAAGGACTTCCAGTGAAAATGCAGATCGACACTGGGTCAAGGGCTTCAATCATCTCAAATAGAGTCTACAAGAAATTCATGAAGCACCTCCCATTACGAGCATCAGACACCAAGTTTCGAACATATACAGGAGAGCCCGTTCCGATGAGGGGTATGACGGATGTGACTGTCCAGTGTAATGGACAAATTGAAAAGCTCCCTGTTTACATAACTAATGGAGATGATCAAGCATTGATGGGACGTCTGTGGCTAGACAAAATAAGGCTGGACTGGCAAGCAGTACGCATGATAGCAAACGGCTCCACAGGCCTACAGGCTGTCTTGGAAAAACACAAGGAGGTTTTCCGGAACGAATTAGGAAGCATGAAGGACATTACAGTAAAGCTACATGTAAAGCCTGAAAGCAAACCGGTGTTTTTGAAAGCTAGACCAGTACCATATGCTATAAGAGACAAGGTGGAAGCTGATTTGGATGCTCTTGTGAAGAGTGGAGTACTGGAGCCAGTCACTACCAGTGATTGGGCGACACCGATAGTGCCAGTGCCTAAGAAGGATGGAGGAATCCGGACCTGTGGGGATTTTAAGGTAACAGTTAACCCTGTGCTATCTGTAGAGCAGTATCCACTCCCTCATATTGAGGACCTGTTTGCTGGACTTAGTGGGGGTCAAAAGTTCAGTAAAATAGACCTTAATCAAGCTTATTTGCAAATGCATGTGCATGAAGACTCACAGGAGCTGCTAACTATCACAACGCACAAGGGCCTCTTCAGGTACCGCCGATTACCTTTCGGAATCACATCAGCACCAGCACTGTTTCAACGTGCTATGGATCAAATCCTCAGTGGCCTGCCTGGTGTTCAGTGCTATTTAGACGAGATCCTTTGCACAGGGGCCAGCGATTCCGAGCACCTTCATAATCTGGACGCCACTCTTCAAAGACTAAAGGAATATGGACTCAGGGTTCGCAGGGAAAAATTTGACTTTTTCCGCTCTTCCGTGGAGTACTTGGGACATGTCATTAATGCCGAGGGCCTACACACGGCCCCATCCAAGGTCGCAGCCATCATGGATGCACCGCCACCCCAGAACGTCAGTCAGTTGCGTTCGTTCCTAGGGCTGCTCAACTACTACGGTCGTTTCATCCCAAATCTATCATCGCTACTAAAGCCACTACATGACTTACTCTGCCAGGACAAGGCGTGGGAATGGAATAAAGCATGCCAGGAGGCTTTCCAGAAATCAAAGGATGTGTTAGTGGGGTCAGAGGTCCTAACTCATTATGACCCGTCACTCCCAATCCAGCTGGCCTGCGATGCATCTCCATACGGGGTTGGTGCAGTTATCTCACACATAATGCCAAATGGGGATGAAAGGCCCATTGCCTTTGCTTCAAGGACTTTAAACAAAGCCGAAGCCAATTATGCTCAGCTGGAGAGGGAAGCGTTAAGCATCATTTTTGGCGTTCGTAAATTCCATCAGTACTTATATGGACGGAAATTTACACTCCTTACCGATCACCGACCTCTTACGACCATCCTTGGACCACATACCGGGATACCACAAAATACCGGGATACCACAAAATCTCACTGTTAACTCATCAATGCATTTACGGCAACGCACCCCCTTACCTCAAGGACCTGGTCAAATCCCACAGCCTCTCCACTCGCACTCTCCGCTCATCAAATGCAAACCTCCTCAAACCCACCAAAACCCACCTCCGCTCCATGGGAGACCGGGCCTTCTGCTCCATCGCCCCCGAACTGTGGAACGCCCTCCCTGCCCACCTGAGAGCACCACAGTCGGTCGACTCTTTTAAGAGCGGACTTAAGACTCATCTTTTTAACAAAGCGTTCCAGTAGCCAGATTTGTATTTATTTTTTTTCTTTAGTTTTATGCCACAGTGTCTTTTTAACCTTTCTGCTTTTGATGTTTTTAGTGATCTTTATTGTGTTGTGCTGTTTTTATTTCTTTTATTGACTGTAGCACTTTGAGATTCTTGGAATGTAAAGTGCTTTATAAATACAATCCATTATTATTATTATTATTACCGTCTCTCGCCGCAAGCCGTCTGCAACGATGGGCGCTGCTGTTGTCTGGGCATTCATATGTCATAAAGTATCGTAAAGCAGACTCACATTGCAACGCCGATGGCTTATCAAGGTTGCCACTCCCTGTCACCAAACCAGAGCTGCACACTGAGCACGTTGCCTATTTCAGTCAGGTGGATGATGCGCCAGTTTCAGCTGAACAAGTGAAGAAGGCCACACGCAATGACCCGGTCTTGTCAGCTGTCTTGGACATTGTTGTAAAGGGCCACTCTGGCAGCAACGACAGTGCTTTGAAACCTTACCTCGCGAGGAGGGCGGAACTGACGGTGCAGTCTGGATGTTTGCTGTGGGGAAGGAGAGTGGTTATACCACCAACACTACGCAAACCAGTGTTGCAGCAACTCCACTCAGGACACAGTGGAATAGTGAGGATGAAGGAAATAGCAAGAAGCTACTTTTGGTGGCCAAATATGGATGGACAGATAGAGGAGCTAGAAAAAGCCTGTTCCTCATGTCAGAAAATCAGGAACAATCCTCAACTAGCTCCTCTGCACCCCTGGAGCTTTCCAGAAAGGCCATGGCATCGTGTGCATATTGATTTCGCAGGACCTTTTGAGGACAGAATGCTACTTGTCGCTGTGGATGCACACAGTAAATGGCCTGAAGTGGCTATCATGAGATCCACCACAACAGAAAAGACAATTGAGAAGCTGGGAGAAGGCACATCGACCAGCTATTGCAAGCTCCAACACACACCCCGCTGCTTGCCAAGGACCCTCTCGATACACCGCCTCTTGATCTACCTGCAGAAGTTTCAGGCTCTTCTATGCCTGAGCCTGAGGTTGCTGCCGCAGCACCTGACTCTCCAATCAAAGAGACTGTAACACCTCCGCCTGACTCTGCCTCTGGTCCGAGCCCACTACAGAGACACAGAGACTCTGAGGTTCCAGCTGCACGGCGAAATCCTGAAAGACAGCGGCGGCCTCCTGATCGTTTGGACTTATAGCTTGACTTACCCAATTCAACTGGAGCAGAATAATCTCCATGGGTATAGTCAGGGGTTTGAGGTGGTCTACCCTCACCCCAGGATTGTTTTGCTTGTGTAAAAACAAAAACAAAAAAAAAGGTTTATTGGTGAATTAAACAGCAACATTGTTATTGTTTTTGTTACAGTCATCTATAGAGTTATGGTGTTATTTGAAGATTTTCTAGCTGATGTTAAATGGGACATTTATTGTAAGGGGGGAGGAGATGTGATGTATTCACTGTTGCCATGGTTTTGTTAACGCTATGCATCCTGGGTATACGCTATGCATCCTGGGTATTCAAGATGCCATGCTGTACTGTGAGGTTGATCTAACGTGGGGCTCCACAGTAGATTACAATAAATACTCAAGTAACAACCGTTGTCTGAGTAGTACATGTTATACAGGTGAGGTTCATAGTCCTCAGGATATAACAAGTTCCTGAGCTGTAAATATTTCTTTACAAGGGATTACAAGGGATAGAATACTTGTCTACCAGAACTTCAAATCATTCCATATGCTTATCTTTGAGTCAAAGACGTCATTAAGTTTCTCGGAAGGAAAGACGTGAGATCAGAATCAGAATCGCTTTTATTACATCTTTATTACATCTACTGTACAAGCCTACAAGAGTACACTTCTTTGGCTTTGGTTCAATCCTCAACATTGCAGCATTTAGATACAAAAAAAAACACAAAACAAAAAACACAATAATAATAAGTAACGTAAGTAAGTAAAAAATCTACTTTTTTACAGTGGCTTCAATAATGCATTGTAAAAACAGTAATGACAGATAAGAACCCCATATTAAAATCATATGATCGATTTTTTTTCTCAGCATTATACTTAAATATGCGTTATTGATGTGTGTGTGTATATATGATTATGCTGCTATTAGCTGTCCCATAGCTAAAGCAAATGTGAAAAACTGTTTATTTTGGAATCGAATGGGAAACATTTGCATTGTTGTATGTAGAAAGAATATCAAAAAACTACCATTGTCCAGTTTTCTGGTAACTCACATTTTATTTTTCAGGAATTACTGCGAAACCAGGTAATTCAAAGACTTCAAACAAGACTGACAGGTTGGCTGGACCGTGTCCCATTGGACTTGGACTACCTGGAATTTGTATGCTCTCAGGAGCTGGTGGTCCTAAGTGCAGTGTCAGGCCAGGTAGAGGTACATGAAATCTATGATGCACTTTTTGAAGTACATCAGATGGTCTGTAATCGCAATCAAGAGACACGTGTGCTAGTTGACCACGAGAAGGGAAGGGTTGGACGACCCAGGGTGATTATTGATGAGGAGTATGCATCCCACGTTCTTGGCATGGGATTAACAGTGACAGCCATTGCCAAGATGTTTGGGTGTGTAGAAAGACCCTTCAGAGGCGTATGGCAGAATGGGGGTTGTCTGCGAGGTCACAGTATAGCACATTGGACGATGAGGAACTGGACTCCCTTGTGTCAGAGATCCATACAACCAACCCAAATGCAGGCTATCGAATGATGCTGGGTCTGCTAAGGACACAGGGACATCGGGTTCAGTGGGACAGAGTCCGTTCATCAATGCACCGTGTAGGCACTACTACCAGCATTGTGTCAAGAATGACAAGGTTAGGATGTGTGGTTAGGAGGACCTACTCTGTCCCAAGCCCAAAGTCCCTGATGCACATCGACACAAACCACAAGCTAATACGGTATGTTAATTAAAGATAACACTAATAGTGTACATTATTTACTAGATAAAACATTGTTTAATTTTTTATAAATGTTTGTGTATGTGTTCATAAAATGTTCTAGGTATAACATTGTGATATGTGGAGGAAACGACGGCTTCTCCAGGAAGGTATTGGATATATATCGATTTGTCTCTTAACTCTTCAAAATGATTAGTGAAGTGTGGAGAGAGGATTCAGAAATAGGACAATATTTACGGTCTAAGTACACTTGGTTACATGTTTGAGAGCCAATCTCCCACTGTGTGTTCTTAATAGTTAGATAGCAGTGGAGGCTCCTCCATAGAGGTGGAGGAGGCCTGGCCTCCCCAATAATTTGAGAGAAGAGAGAGAGATTTTAAAAAGCAATAATTATATTTTTTATTTTTTATTATTTATTTAACATATTATATTATATTAATATTATTCCCGTTTTGTTCATAAATCTGAATTTTTCCATGGCTAAAACCCAATATTGCAATTGTAAAGCACCTACAGGCCAGAATCCCTATCCGTTTCTATTACTCATACACGCGTGTGGCGGAAAAAGGTACTACACGGAGGCCAGGCCTCCTGTCGTAAAGTTTTGGCCTCCTGTCGGAAAGTGGTTTCTCATAGAAGTCAATATAATGCAATTTTTTTCATGGCAATATGTGATTGGCCAGATCACTGAAAATGGGTGGGCACAGGAGGCCTTGCCTCATCATGCATTGAGTCCAGGGCTGAAAGATTGACATTTTGTTCGTCCAATCACAATCACATGAAGCCATTTGGAGAATTCGCCAGTCACTTCAGTGCAGGACAGGTCTAGAACACCCATGGCTATTATCCCTGAAAATAATAGCTCATTTGGCCAAATACTTTTGCTTAAAATGACCTCGGAAGTCGGCGAGATTCTGGCGCGATTTATACATCGAATAGGTAGACAACATTTAGGATTTATTGAAGTTTTATTTTTTATATTAATAATTAATAATTGTATGTAGTATGTTGTGGTGAATGTTGTGAGCCTGAGCAGAAGGGACAATAGCTGCTGCAGGCGGACCATGACCCATTGTGCAGGTAACTTATTACATATGTTGTTTGAGTTTGTTGCTTCTTTCTCTTTGGTTATGAATCAACGAACAGATATTGAGTTTTAAGACAATTTAATCAGTTACAGGCAGATATATACATTACGTCTGTTCCCCGTGGACCCTGGGCTGGAAGAGAACGCTCTCTCTCTCTCTCTCCCCGTTCCGCTCCAGAGGGGAGGGGCCAGCGCGTATGTGTGTCCCTGCCCAACCCCCAAAGGTCCCTGCTGGTCATCTGGTTGCCATAGAACCCCCATTGTTAGAGGGCATCATGTCCCTGCATGCCCTGGCATGTGTGTGTGTCCAAAATATACTACATATTCATACATAGATCATACATACTACAGAAATATACGACAAGTTCTATGTTTTGGTGCATTTTGTAAGAGTCCACTCGTGGTGTTGCTAGCATTCGCGATCTAGGGCATGGCTAGTCAGTGACGTCATGTTGCATTCCACGTGTAGTACCTTTTTCCGCCACACGCGTGTATGAGTGCTGTTCTGCAGGATAAATATTAGAAATGGATGAAGTATTGTTCTGAATTGTATGTTGTGTGTCTGATTGACATAGTGTTTGAGTGCTTTTGACATGTCATTGATTGTATGTAGTATGTTGTGGTGAATGTTGTGAGCCTGAGCAGAAGGGACAATAGCTGCTGCAGGCGGACCAGAGATTCATGCCAATTGTTTTGTTTATTTGATGACCCATTGTGCAGGCAATAAAAGCTGCTTCATCCACCATCCTGAGAGTGTCCCAATCCCTTCAGTACCGCCAAACACAAATTAATAATTTTTAACAAAGACAGATAAGAAGAACAGGGAACATTCCATCGCGAGTGAAGCGAGCAAGCGGAAAAAAAATTGGCCTCCTCAATTCTGGAAGTCACCAGCCTCCACTGTATCTTGGTGTGGCCAATTACAACTTGGCTTCAATGACCTCGACACATCAGAGCAACCTGGCGCTATGTCGGAGCAGACTGAGGTTGCATTCTTTGACCGGCTTTTTAACGTTGCAGCCCGTGCACGACACGAGCTGTCAGCGAGAAATACAGACAATTTACTGTCTCAAACAAGACGACTATTTCGCCGTCAAGTACCAAGAAATCGGGGTAAGTTGGCATGGGCTTTGCTAGCATTGACTATCGGCATCATACGTTAGTAACTTATATAGTCCATATAAGTTACTAACGTTATCACTGTGATTAGGGGAATTTGAGGCATTCTTTACACAAGGATGGTTTAAATAAATGGTTCTCAAAGTTTTGATGACCGGGGGCCAACTTTACATCCACACTGGATGAAAAATGTACCTAAGCTTTCTACGCCAGGGGGCGCAGTTACCCTTCTTAAAAGTACAGCACTGTGTGATGTAGGCTACTGGTGTAAAACTGTATTGGAACCGGACCATGAATAACATCTAAAAGGTCTATATACCAATGACTGCGTTTACATGCACACCATATTCCTGTATTAAGTGGGATATGCTCAATATTCAGATTGGGCAAGAGTCATGTAAACACGTACCGAACCCACTTAAGGCCATATTCCGATTCGGCAATATTCCGATTAAGACCCCTGGCATATGCCTGTTCGAGTCGGAATATTGTGACATGTAAACACCTTAAGCGGCATATGACCCTTTTCGGAATATTCAGTTAGTCTGCGCATTGCTTTAGTTATAATGTTAGGTACTTAATCATAAGTAATAATGTTTGTTGTCTTGGGGGGTAGAAACTGAAATGCTAATAATGTCAAGTGACGTGTGTACAATGGGTAAAAAAAGCTTCCGTAAACTTGTTTATATTGTGTTGTAATATAATAATTTCTTGTGTTACAGAAGGAGAATGCAGTCCAATCACACTTGAGAAGGTGCTGGAGTTCACCTCTGGAGCTTCAACAGTGCCTCCCCTGGGATTTCCATGTTGTCCACAAATCCAGTTCATCCATGAAGATGTGACACAATTTTGTATATATATTGTATTGTATTCATTTGGTAATTATTTGTTGCAATGTTCACCTCCCGCCAATAGAGGGCGTTTATCTTTTCCGATCTATCGGTACAATAAGACTGTTGCAGCGGGCTCGTGTCTTCAGATTACACAGCCTGCTAAACAAGCAATATGATCTCTCCTGTTTTATTCAGTTTTTCTGCATAAAACAGGTATGTTAAGTCACCAAGCAGGAAAACGTTTTAAGAACCAGATGTATATAAATATAAAGTGTTAGTTGATACAGTTATGGGTATTGTTATCCACTGAGCTGGGTTTCCGTTAACCGGTAATTACCGGTCTTTGTCCGGTAAAATGTGTTGAAGTCCGACAAATTTAAACCTCTTCGGTCATAATGTCCGGTGAAAATAATTCCCTCTAAGCACAATTTGAATACAATTCGCTAAAGTTTAATTGTCACATTCTGATTCCTTCTATATTAAAAAAGACGAATATATAGGCTATATATTTCTTTTATTATTATATGATTTGACGCTGGCATGATGATGACTCCGCGAAACAGCGGCAATAGCCTGCCTAGCGGGATGACCTGACCTGGAAGGACAACACAAAAGGCACCATCAAGAGGGCACAACAGCGGCTATACACCCTGAGATGCCTCAGGAAGGAACACAGCAAGCAGGAGATACTGGTGACCTTTTACCGCGGCGCAGTGGAGAGCATCCTCACCTACGGCATCTGCAACTGGTTCTCCAGCTGCACAACAGCGGAGAGAAATGCGCTACAGAGAGTCGTGAGAACAGCACAGAAGATCACCGGCGCCCCCCTCCCCTCTCTGGAAGAGCTGTACAACACACGCTGTCTCAGGAAGGCCTCCAAGATCTCCAGGGACCCGACCCACCCTGGGTACGTACACTTTACCAGGCTGCCCTCGAAAAGGCGGTTCAGGACCCTGGCCGCTAAGACTAACAGACTGAAGAACAGCTTCTACCACAGGGCCGTCCAGGCCCTAAACACAGCAAAGACTTAAGTTCTGGGCCCTGGACAGTCTGGACGGATTTTATGGCAGCTGCTGGACTGAAAAAATCAGGTGTAGTGCTGAGGCACAAACATGTACATTTCAAGCCTGCAAACTGTGACACTTTAAATAACGTGAAACAATACTATTGTGCAATATGACAACCCTAGCCGTCTATCTGTACAGTATAGTACAGTGGATTGTGTACATAGCCTTTATTTATGTAAACCAGCTCCTTCCCTTCTTGTGATTTTTTTTAAAAAGTTTTTTTTTTTCCCTTTTCCTAACACCAGGGAAGCCACCCCTCCTAAATTTCGTTGTTTGGTACCTGTACTGTAGCAATGACAATAAAGTCCATTCATTCATTCCTAGCGGCAGGGTTGCCAGATGGGATTGACAATTTACAGCCTAACCAGTCTATTACCGCTAAACCCAGTAGCCCATTCGGCGATAACCCGGCCCATCTGGCAACCCTGCGTAGCGGGCCACCATAATAATAATAATAACTTTTATTTGTATAGGCTAGCGCTTTTAACCTGCAAACGTTGCAGCTCAAAGTGCACCATAGCGAGCGAGAGGTAAACATGGCAAGACAAAGTTTAAGTAGTGCCGTAGTGGCTCCTCCAGCCAAAAAGTCTCGAGGGTTCCGAGTTGAATGGAAAGAAAATGTCCCCTGGCTGCGTTTAGATGGGGAAGGAAAAATGTTCTGCTCACCGTGCAAAAAATCGGGGAGGAATAACAGATTCATGAGAGGAGCAACGAATATGAGAATGTCGGCTCTCACTGATCACAGTCGGTGCAGTGACCACATATCGGCGGTCAGTTTGAGGCAACAGCAAACCGCTATGAAAGGCCACTGTGAGCAGGCTAATGAAACGGCTAACAATAAGCTGCACTCTCAGCTACAAGTTGCATTTCACATGGCAAAAAATGGCATCGCATGTCATCAGTATGTGGGACTGACTGAGCTACTGAAAGCCTGAATAGCAGGCTATTTTATTTAAGGCTATCCCCTATCTGAGAAAAGGCATAGGCTACTATAGGCCTATTAACATCGAACGGAAATTAGCCTATGCGCATTGCAAGTTCATTTAAAGCCTATTTATTTTCAAAGAGTTTTATTCTATTTTATTTTATCTGATAAAAGGCATATGAACGGAAATTAGGCTAGCCTGTGTCACGCCAGAAGCCTACATGTAACCTCTTGCACTTTACAATAGCTACCTGTGTGTGAGTCATGTCAGCAGTGTGGGAATACTTCAGTCTTTGCAAATTAACAGTTTCGAGGGGTAGCAGCGATGTTAGTCGGTGTAACACCACTAATTTAATTAAACATTTTTAAAAAACGCCACGTGGAACAGCACCAGGCATACCTGCAAGCGTCTGCTGCAAAGAAAAAGCGCAACAGCAGACATTGCTACAATCAATACAGAGGCAAGAGAAACTCCCCCCAGACAGCAAAATTGTGAAAGCGATAACGGAGAAATTAGTTCAGTTGATTGTGCTCGACGACCAACCACTTTCGGTGGTAGAGAATTTGGGGTTTCGGAGCTTAATTGAGCACCCCGCGCTATACTTTGCCCAGTCGCCATCATATAACCGAAAAAGCCATCCCTCAAATGCACAACGAAGTGTGTGAGTTCCTCGCCAAACTCTTGGAGAATGTCGGCGCTATTAGCTTCACAACAGACATCTGGAGCTCAGGCGTGTGTCCAATGTCGTTGTTGAGTCTCACAGCACACTGGATAGACTCAGGTTTTACTTTGAAGAAAGCGGTGCTGCATGCCCGTGAGTTCCGTGGCTCACACACTGGGGATTCCATTAAGGCAGCCATGGAGGAAATGCTGCTCAAATGGAAGATGAACAAAAGCAGTCCATGTAGTTATAAGAGACAATGCAAAAAATATGAAGAAGGGCATGGATCAACTTGGAGTGGCGAGTCTGGGATGCTTTGCGCACACTATGCAGCTTATCGTGCATGAGGGACTGTTGTGTGTGCGCAGTGTGAGTGATGCACTGGCCAACGGGAGAAAAATGGTAGGCCATTTCAAACACTCGCCCTTGGCATATTCACGGCTGCAGGATATCCAAGTAGAACTAAATATGTTGCCTAAGTGTCTGCAGCAGGACGTTCAAACTAGGTGGAACAGCACCTAGAACACACACCACTACATGATTGAAAGCCTCATCGCGCAGAAACGGTCACTCTCTGCGTATGTGGCTGAACATGACCACTGCCCTCAGCTGCCGACTGTCTGCATGATCAGCCATCTCCTACCTTCCTCCCAGGTCTCCTTCAACAGTACATCCTCTTGATAATAGCACTTTTGGATTTGGAAAAAAAACATTTTAGCCATCAGAGATAGATAGAATAAATACTGAGAGGACATGATGCTCAGGACATATTACTTATTAAATTGGTCTTCATGTAAAACATCAGATTTGGGTTGTAGATTTATCATGCATCACACATTTTGTTTTTACAAAGTAGTTTTTTGCTTGTTTTTTTGCAAGCTTTATAAATGAGGCCCCTGATGCCCATTAGAATACTCTGATACCCAATTCAGATTTGATCTGAGATTTATATTTACATTTCTGACATTCAGCAGCCGCTTTTTTATTTATTTATTATGATCTGTAAAGGCAAGGAAGAGCTGGAGGCCATGCTGGAGTCCAAAGGCGACCAGGTGGACCTGTTCTCCCTCGCCCAGGAGGACGAAAGGTGGCACAGCTCAACAAGGCCCTGCTGGACTTTGACTCCCGGGTGGGGCCTGGCAAGCTGCACCCCAAGCACCGGCTCATCCCCGACTGTGGCCGCAGCACCAAGATGCCCATGTATCAGCTGTCACTGACCATCAAGATGCCCATGTATCAGCTGTCACTGACCATCAAGATGCCCATGTATCTGCTGTCACTGACCATCAAGATGCCCATGTATCAGCTGTCACTGATCATCAAGACGCCCGTGGTGTTTGACAAGCTACACTCAGAGGCGTGGAGCATCAGTGCCAAGCTGCACTGGTTCGTCTTTGGGCATGCGCCCCAGGACCCGCGGGAGAAGTTTGAGATCTACTACAAGCTCTTGCCAAGCTGCAATCAATGTACACCTTCTCAGAGAGGACGTTTGAGAGCATTCAGTCAAGCCCTTTCTCCATCAACCTGGATAAGAGCACATCAAGCTCCAATAAGAAGGTGCTGTCAATCCTTGTTGGTTACTTTAATCAACTCAAGATGGCGGTGCGCTACTCAGACGCGCGGCTCGGAGTGGCTTCAACGCTGGTGTTTTTTAGTGTTTTTAAGTACATTTGTATGTACATTTTTATTTTAGTACTTATAGGGAACGGTTGTGTAAATAGTACCTACAGCAGACTAGACTTACTAGAAGTTGGTGCGCAAAATGAGAGGACTGTAACAACGGAATTCTTGGAACAGCAGAGAATCCCATTCGACATCGCTCGGTCGCCGGGTGAACAATAAGGCATCATCCACACTGGCTCTCCCAACACTCAAGCGCAAACGTCGGCGGCGAGACCGTAAGCAACGCCGAGGATGAAGGGGGGGCCTGCTAGCTAGGCTGAGGAGAAGCCCGAATAAACCTGCTTTGCCGAGTATCTTCCTATCCAACGTCAGGTCTCTGGCAAACAAGATGGACGAATTGAGACTGCATGTCGTTACCAATAACATCGTGGGAGATAGCTGTGTGATTATCCTAACGGAGACCTGGCTAAATGACACTATCTTGGACTCCGCGGTAGGCCTAGAAGGCAGGACCTTACACCGTGCGGACAGGACTTTGCTTAGTGGGAAAACCCGCGGAGGCGGCCTCATTATATCTACGAAGGACAGCTGGTGCTTAAACATGAAAACTGTAAGTAGCCACTGCTCCCCTGACCTAGAATACTTGACTGTTAAATGCCGACCCACTTACCTCCCGAGGGAATTCAACGCAGTGTACATAACATGTGTTTACATTGCGCCAAACGCGGATGGTAGCTTAGCATTGGCGCGGCTATATGACGTCATCAGTGGTGAACAAAGCGCGGACCCACAGGCAGTCCATATTATCGCCGGAGACTTTAATCATGCTGACCTGAAGGTAGTACTACCCAAGTTCTATCAGCATGTTAAATGTGCAACAAGAGGAGAAAAAACACTGGATAAGGTATACACCAACATCAAGCTTGCTTACAAGGCTAGACCGCTAGCTCATCTAGGCATGTCTGACCATGTGTCAATCCTCCTGATCCCAGCCTACACTACCATGAGGAAAAGTGCTCCCATCACCACTAAGACTGTCAGAACCTGGCCAGCAGGGTCCGCTCCACTGCAGATCTGCCTAAATGACACCTCATGGCAGGAATATGAGCATGAGGACCTGGAACAGTTCACGTCGTCGGTTCTGAACCACATAGTGAACTGCACCAACTCAGTCACCGTGGACAAACGGGTCCGGGTCTACCCCAACACGAAGCCATGGATGACTGGGAAGGTCCAAAAACTGATCAATGAGAGGGACAACGCCTTCTTCGCAGGGAAGGGCACACTGCTGTACAGCACCACCAGGGCTAACCTAAAGCGCGGCATCCGGGAGGCCAAGGCAGACCACAGAGAGAAGATTGAGGAATGCTTCCTGAGCAACGACTCCAGGCGGGTGTGGCAGGGGGTTCAGCACATGACAAACTTCAGAGCCAACAGGCTCACAGCCGCAGAGGACGACCCCCTGCTGGCGGAAAAGCTGAACTCCTTCTACGCCCGGTTCGACGAGGGGCGAACGGAGGTAACCACAACACAAACACCACTCTCTCCAGCTCTCAGCAGCCTCACCCTCACAGAGCATGAAGTGAGACGCGTGCTGAAGGCGGTGGACCCCAGGAAAGCCTCAGGGCCGGATGGCATCCTGGGACGGGTGCTGAGGGACTGCGCCGACCAGCTGGCCGGGGTTTTCACCAACATCTTCAACCAGTCCCTGTCCCAGGCCACCATCCCACCCTGCCTGAAAACCTCAACTATCATCCCAGTCCCGAAGAAAAGCACGGTGAGCTGCCTAAACGACTACCGCCCGGTGGCACTCACACCAATCATCATGAAGTGCTTCGAGAAACTAGTCTGGGCCCACATAGTCACACGCCTCCCGCCCAACCTGGATCCATACCAGTTCGCCTACAGAGCCCACAGGTCCACAGAGGACGCCATCGCGACGACTCTCCACTCCACTCTATCCCACCTGGAGAGGGGAAACAGCTACGCGAGACTGGTCTTTGTGGACTTCAGCTCTGCCTTCAACACCATCCTTCCAGACAGGCTAGTGACCAAACTACTAGACCTGGGACTATCACACTCTATATGTGCATGGATCAAGGACTTCCTGTCCGACCGCCCCCAGAGGGTGCGGGTGGGCTCCCACACCTCCACAGCCCTCAGACTCAGCACTGGGTCCCCCCAGGGCTGCGTGCTAAGCCCCATCCTCTACAACCTCTACACCTACGACTTCACCCCCGTCCACCCCAGCAACTCCATCGTAAAGTTTGCAGACGACACCACCGTGGTGGGCTGCATCTCGGGGGGGGGACGAGGCGGTGTACAGGGATGAGGTAGAGCAGCTGAGCAAGCTGTGCAAGGTTAACAACCTGCTGCTGAACCAGTCAAAGACCCAGGAAATCATCGTGGACTTCAGGAGGAAAATATCTGAGGTCCAGCCCCTGCTCATCGACGGAGAGAGCGTGGAGAGAGTCTCAACCCTCCGATTCCTGGGGGTGCACATACAGGATGACCTGTCCTGGAAGAACAACACAGCAGCCATCATCAAGAAGGCACAACAGCGGCTCTTCTTCCTGAGAGTCCTCAGGAAGGACCACAACAAGCAGGAGATACTGGTGGCCTTCTACCGCTGCGCAGTGGAGAGCATCCTCACCTACTGCATCTGCAACTGGTTCTCCAGCTGCACAGCCGCAGAGAGAATTGCGCTACAGAGAGTCGTGAGAACAGCCCAGAAGATCACCGGCGCCCCCCTCCCATCTCTGGAAGAGCTGTACAACACACGCTGCCTCAGGAAGGCCTCCAAGATCTCCAGAGACCCATCCCACCCTGGGTACGAACACTTTGCCCGGCTGCCCTCGAAAAGGCGGTACAGGACCATGGCCGCAAGGACAAACAGACTGAAGCTCAGCTTCTACCCCAGGGCCATCCAGGCCCTGAACACAGCAAAGACCTAGGTTCTGGGCCCTGGACAGTCTGGACGGATTGATGGCAGCTGCTGGATTGAAAAATCAGGTGTAGTGCTGAGGCACAAATGTGTACATTTCAAGCCTGCAAACTGCGACATTTTAAATGAATGTGCAATAACACTATGTGCAATATGACAACCCTAGTCGTTTTATCTGTACAGTATAGTATAGTGGATAGTGTACATAGCCTTTCAGCTCCTTTCCCTTCTTGTTTTTTTTGTTGTTTTTTTCTTTCCTGGGGAGCCACCCCTCCCAAATGTCGTTGTTTGGTACCTGTACTATAGCAATGACAATAAAGACCATTCTTCATTCATTCATTCATTCATTCATTCATTCATTCATTCATTCATTCATTAATCAGGAGCTGAAGCATGTGGTCGTCGAGCACCTTGGCTCCATTGAAGTACTAAAGGGCACTGCTGAACATCTGGAAAAGGCCCTAGTGACCTTTTTCAAGGAACACACAATTCTATTTACTAACATGGTTAGCATGATGATGGACTCCTGCAACGTCATGCGAGGGAGTAAGTCCGGGCTGGAGACCAGGATAAGGTCCAAGTACTGTCAGAACCTCCTAGATGTTGATGGAGATTCCTGCCACCACATCCACAATGCCGGCAAAATTGGAGATATACAAGATCCACAGTGATATAGTGGAGATATACAAGGACCACAGTGTTGGTGAGCGGGCAAAGGCCAGGATACAATTTTTCCACCAGGACCCCCCCAAAAATTCTTTAAATTAATCTAATATTGTAAAGGGGGGCCTCAGCCGCCAACAATCTTATGTGATTAATCCTCTTGTATACTGTATGTAGCCCAAAATACATATTGTATTTAATCTCTCTCTTCCAGGAATGACGCAAGTTGGGAAGGACAGGAAAGAAAGGGTGTGGAAGAAGCTCTGGTTTGAGAGTCGCAACACAGACCTCCAGCTGAGCATTTACCTCGGCGTCCTTCCCATCATGAAGGAGTATGTTACGGTGTTCCAGGTGTGTGTTTTCACACTAATGAATTAGTGAATTATCAATCTCTGATAGATAAACTAAATAGGCCTATCCTTGTATTCTCTCATCAGTTAGATTGTGATATAAACAGACCCTCAACTGCATGTCTGTGTATGGTAATAGAATTGTTGTAGCATTTTATAATAATGCCATTATTCACAGGGCAGCCAAACCCTTGTCCACAAGCTGCATGACAAGCAGCTTGAAGTTGTGAAAACCTTCATGGGGTGCTTTATCAAGGCTGAGAATCTGCATACCACCCCAAAGAATATCATGGAGTTGGATTTCAAGGACACAATGCTGCCTCTCTGTGAGCTGTATGTCGGACAGGTGGCGGAGAAACTGAAGGCAGGAAATCCACGTAATCAGGTTAGTAAATGTATTAAAAATGGCAAATCAAACATTTATACATTTCTCCAGGTAAAATTATTTAATTGCAATCGTTTTAATGTTTTACAGAGTGTGCTGCAGTTTCTCGAAACAGCGAAGACTGCATACATGTCGACAGCAGCCTATGCAGAAAAAGCTGCCACTGGACAGCAGGACCCTGCAGTCACTGTCTGCCTTGGACCCATTGGTGAGGGGACACTCAGAGACGGGCATCCTCCTGAAGTGGCTGGCAGGGATGATGAGCCACTTGGTGCCACACCCCAATTTGACGTGCCACTGGAAGTTGTCAAATTCAGCACAAATTCCACCCTTCCCCTGTACACTGATGGGGACAACATGGTTAACTGGTGGGCAAATGTCATTGACACTGGAAGGTACCAGGCCTCAACCATGTGGTTCGAGCAGCGCTCTCCATTTTCCATGGACCAATGGTGGAGTCATCGTTCAGTGCCATGGGAGATATTATTGACTGCAAAAGCACCAGAATGAGCATGGACACCTTTAGGGACAACCAATCCAGACAACCAAGTATGCCCTCAGGTCCAGGGGTCAGACAGCAATACAGATGTTCAGGAGAGAGGATGTCAAGTTCTCAAAGGTAGACAAGGTCCTATGCAGGAACATCCACACTGCAGGCTCAAAAGACAAGGCTCGCAGACAACAGGCCCTGTTGAAGACAAAAGGCAGGCAGGAAGAGTTTGGTTGCCAGCCAACAACCAGTGCTGCACAAAGCAGGAAGACTGCAGTGGAGGATGACAGGCAAGCCACAGTGAGGCACATGGCTGCTCAAAAAAGAAGAAAAAAAGCACTGGAAGTGCTGGTACAGGCAAAGAAGGCAAAAAAGCACAACTGATGCTTGGTGGGATGGACTTCATCAGAATTGGTTTTATTTGTTCAAAAAGAAATGTTCAAAATATATTTACAGAGCATCTTCTCCTCTTTCATTTGGGAGAGTAAGTCACCAAGGATTAGCCAACAAGTTTTACAACTTCCATATAATGATGGTGGCTTAAACCTACCGAACCTTAACATTTACTTTCTGGCTGCCCAACTTACCCAGATTAGGCAGTGGTTCTCTAGCTCATCTAGCGCATGGTCAAGACTGGAATCTTATGACATTCTTCCATATGAACTGAGATACCTGCCTTATATTGGTTTACAACAGGTTAAAAAAATCACAAATAATCCTATTATTATTAACAGTTTACTAATATGGAAGAACTCCCATAAACGTATGGGTCACAAGGAACACCTTTCGCCCTATACTCCTATTTGGAGAAACCCCAATTTTACATCTTGTTTTAATGATGACACCTTCAAGTCTTGGTACGACAAGGGGATAAGGGAAATAACACATCTTTACAACAGTGGTACATTTGTTTCTTTCCTTCAGTTAAAGTCAAAATATAATTGATCTTCCACACATTTATTTCGATTTTTTCAAATCCGCCATATGATACAGACAACTCAAGGCAC
Source organism: Nansenia antarctica (assembly GCF_963989245.1). Taxonomy (NCBI): domain Eukaryota; kingdom Metazoa; phylum Chordata; class Actinopteri; order Argentiniformes; family Microstomatidae; genus Nansenia; species Nansenia antarctica. The sequence continues at coordinate 12,467,604 of NC_137674.1, forward strand.
TCTTGCAGAACCCAAGCCCTCCAAAATAGAAGGCCTTATCAATAAGGAGGTTCAAAGTTCTAAATGTATTTCTCAAGTTTATTTATCTCTGCTTGAATGCTTGTCTACAAGTACAGATGCTACGAGGTGTAAATGGGAAAAGGATTTAGACATGGATATAAGTAAAGAGGACTGGTCTTTCTTTTGTCTTAAAGTTCATAAATGTTCTTACAATATGAGGCACAAACTCCTTCTTTTTAAAATTTTGCATAGAACTTATTATACACCTGCAAAACTTTATAAAATGAATAATGAAATGTCCTTTTTGTGCTGGCGCTGCAAAAAACAGAAAGGGGACTTTTACCATATGTTTTGGTCATGTAATTTGTTGTTAACATTTTGGAACTTTGTAATTGACACGATAGCATTATGTTTAAATATTCACATTGCAAAATCATCTCGCTTGTGTCTTTTAGGCACAATCAATATGGATCCTTGGAATGAATTTCAAAAAATATATATTGATCTTGCTTTGATTGCTGCAAATAAGTGTATTGCAATCCATTGGAAATCCGATTACTCTCCTACAATATCACATTGGTTAAATGAAATCTCTAGCTACATTCCATTAGATAAAATATACTATAATATAAGACATAAGAGTCAGGACTTTGTAAAAATATGGCAACCACATATAGATTTTATGGCAAGAAGGGCAGCTTCAGGTACTATTGTTTGATGGACAGTGTTTCTTGTAGGGATGCACGGTGATGTGAATTGCTGTTAATATCATAGCACATCCCTAATGAATGTATTATTGTGTGTGTGTGTGTGTGTGTGTGTGTGTGTATGTAGGCATGTGTGTTTTGTCTTATTATTATTATATTTTTGTTGTGTTGTCGTTGGGCGTTGCCGCACAATGGTGGGTGGGGGGGGGTGGATACAAGGGGGCGGGGAAACAAGAAAAAATGTGTTAAATTATATTGTAAAAATGTTTGAATCTTTGAAAAAAAAAAGAAAGAAAAAAAAAAGAAGAGGCGGCCCCAGGTCATCCAGGAGTTCCAGAGCCTCGCTCCTGACGGCCCCACGATCATGCTGCTGTCACTCAAAGCTGGCGGGGTGGGACTCAACCTGACAGCCGCCTCCCGTGTTTTTCCTCATGGATCCAGCGTGGAACCCTGCAGCAGAGGACCAGTGGATCGCTGTCACCGCCTGGGCCAGAAGAGAGACGTCTTCATCACCAAGTTCATCGTGAAGGACTCTGTGGAGGAGAACATGGTGAAGATTCAGAGGCAGAAGCAGGATCTGGTGGACAAGGCTTTCGGCTCCAAGAACCCCACCAACAAGAAGGCGTCACGCATTAATGAAATAAAAGCCCTCATGGAGCTGTAGACGTCCCTACGTATGGGAACCTTGTTAAGAAATTCCCATTTTGAAGTTTAGTTTTGATACTGTTTGTTGTGGAATGTTCTCTCAGCACATATGTCCATCGTTACATTCCCACTCACCACACTGCCCTTGGTTAACAAGTCTCATGATACATTTACATTTTTGGGCATTTAACAGATGCCTTTATCCAAAGCGACTTTTCTTTTTTGGGATTGATGTGTGGTTTCATGTATGTGGGAATAAATGTTTTAAGTGACAAAACAAAAAAACAAAAACAAAAACAAACAAAATATATTTACAAAATAAATACATCTTTCTTCTAATTCTAATAGATGCGTTTTCATTATTGTTACCGCTGCTTCATAGGTCTGAATAACACTGACAGGCTTTATATATGTCCCTTGAACAGAGCTCGTATAGAAAAATTATAGCATGTGTAGAGAAGGTGCCTGGGCGCCGCGCAATGATAATTTCCGTCGTTTTCAGTGAAAATAATTTTGTCACCTTTTTGGGCCAGCACCCCTGCATTCCCAAAAAATGTGATAGAAATGAGCCATTGAATTGTTGCACTCTCTCCAGCAATTCCCAGTTCCCGGTGTACCATTCTGTAAGTATTTTCTTCTTGGGGTAATACAAAACCTAATAATGTTCTTCCATGAACATTCTCTCCATTGTCCAGAGCTAGAGGTGGTGGATTGTATTTGACATATGTTCAACCATTCTTCCTCAGTTTGGACTATGTTTGCTTCCTTCTCCCACTTATCCCTAACATATAAGGTGGAGTGATTCTTGGTGGACTCTTCTGTATAATTCTTGACACCAGTTTCTTGTGGGTGTTGCCCTTATAGGCATCAATAAAAATGTTGACGAGACTCATTTCAGAAACCTCATTATTCTTTATATTCTTATAGAAGTAGTAATGCCTCAGTTGTAAATACCTGTAGAAATCTTGTTTCTCTATAGGTTGTGATTATCAATAAGATATTGAAAGGCCTGTATTGGATTAAATTAGGTAGGGATGTCCCGATCCCATTTTTTCACTACCGATACCTGGGCTTCAGGTATCTGCGATACCGATATCAATCCGATATTTGTATTTATTGTTTTACTCCTGAATAATAACAAATACTTCCCCAGTATAGTCCACAACATTTGGCTATTAAAGACTGCCAGCCTGTATTCAAGCAACAAAAACAGTACTCACTGTTACTCACTACTCAGTGACCAACTGGTTTCAAGTTAAAACAATTTAAACAGCAGCATTCAGCATTGTAGAAAAAAATTAGTTACTGTCTGATTTCTAGTTGTAGTGCCTTCAATTCTCTATTCGTTTCGTATCTCACTATGGGAACGCCCCCTGCGTGACCTCATCAGAAACGGAATTACACTGCGCCAGCCCATTGGCTGGCCCAGGCGACGCTTGTGTCACGAGGGACGGGACCCTCCGCCTATATAACACGTACACACGGCATTCAAAAGCCTTTCTCGCTTCTCACAACTGTGCGGTTGGCTAAACAGAGAGCTAAACGGTCCACAGATACGAGCGACCACAACACACACACACTGTATGGAAAGTTTGAGCGGCAGTGACGGCCGTGCGCTGCACTTAGTATTTATTCTTGATTATTTTGAACGTCTCGCTCAGCCCGTCAGTGACGGTGCAGTGTGTGTGTTAGCCCGTCAGTGACGGTGCAGTGTGTGTGTGTTAGCCCGTCAGTGACGGTGCAGTGTGTGTGTGTTAGCCCGTCAGTGACGGTGCAGTGTGTGTGTGTTAGCCCGTCAGTGACGGTGCAGTGTGTTAGCCCGTCAGTGACGGTGCAGTGTGTGTGTGTTAGCCCGTCAGTGACGGTGCTGAGCCGTGCTGTACGTTAACAAACACGTTTGTACAGCTGTTCCTTTGTGTCGACCTCCCTCTGTGCCTAGAGACTCTTACACTAACGTTACCACCAGGTGCTAGCTAGCTACGGTAGCTAACGTTACCACCCGGTGCTAGCTAGCTACGGTAGCTAACGTTACCACCAGGTGCTAGCTAGCTACGGTAGCTAATGTTACCACCAGGTGCTAGCTAACTACGGTAGCTAATGTTACCACCAGGTGCTAGCTAGCTACGGTAGCTAATGTTACCACCAGGTGCTAGCTAACTACGGTAGCTAATGTTACCACCAGGTGCTAGCTAGCTACGGTAGCTAACGTTACCACCAGGTGCTAGCTAGCTACGGTAGCTAATGTTACCACCAGGTGCTAGCTAGCTAAGGTAGCTTATGTTACCACCAGGTGCTAGCTAGCTACGGTAGCTAATGTTACCACCAGGTGCTAGCTAACTTAGGTAGCTTATGTTACCACCAGGTGCTGCAAAGAATACCTCTGTGTCATTGGCTGCTATAGGCATAAAAGGAGAGAAACTCATGGTGTGGCCCCCATCTTCCCCTGACCTCAACCCTATTGAGAACCTTTGGAGCATCCTCAAGCAAAATATATATGAGGGTGGGAGGCAGTTCACATCAAAACAGCAGCTCTGGGAGGCTATTCTGACATCCTGCAAAGAAATTCAAGCAGAAACTGTCCAAAAACTCACAAGTTCAATGGATGCAAGAATTGTGAAGGTGATATCAAAGAAGGGGTCCTATGTTAACATGTAATGTTGGGAATTTGTATTAAAATCACTAGAAGTGATAAATCATGTACTATGTGCTCATTTAAATAATATGTGAATGCGGTCAGTTGAGAACAATAGGAAGGTCACGCAAAGCCAAAAGAGAGGTTCTGTTTTTGAGCGACAAGAAGAAGACAAAGCTCCTGACTAAAAGAACGTTTTATGATTCAAACTGCCTATAAATTACTTATTTTTACCTATGTGCTAACAACCATTGTATACCTGCTGTTATGATATTCTATTTTTCTGTACTGATTTTATACTTTCATAACTAATGATTAATGATAAGTCTATTTCTTCTATACTATACTTTAACTTGTAAATCGAATCCTAACTCATATTACTGTGCAACTTCAAATGTTTTCACAAGCTACTGATAAGAACTCAACTCACAGCTCTGCTCACAAAGTATGATATCACCATGGGAACGAGACGCTAGCAGGACACTCAGGCTGATAACATACATACACTCTCGCACCCACATACCAGAAGAATTGAAGGCCAACGCTAACGAGAAGACCTTCTGCAGCTGCAACGGATTTGTGCTGACACTTGGAAAACTACCAGATAGAGGGGGGGGCATCACCCAGCCCAAAATGTTTGATGAAATTGTATAAAGACTATGTACCAGGGCTAAACGGGAGTCTGGTCTGGTGGAACTCTTGCAGTTAACTTGTTGACGGCTAGCTGAGACGGGCCTGCAGAGGTGAAACTAGATGAGACCACTTTTCCATGGAAATGAACTAATTATTGCTTGCTGATGTGCTTGAATAAATATTATCTTAATGAACAGTTCAGTAGTGGTGCCTAATATTTGATTGGATCATATCATCTTAAGAAGTGATATCAAGGACGTCTCGTTGAGATTAAACGAACTCGCTTGTAAAGTGACGACTCAATTAAATCGATACTGGAGAAGTTGATCGCCTTACAAAATTGGTGACCCCGACGTGATCTTCAACGGGATGCAAGGAGGAGTGGGCGAGGCTGGGTTCGGACTAAGCACTTCCACGGTACCAACACAAAAAAGGTGAGCAGAGCCATTTAATGAAATCTGCTTAGGTAGACAATAGTATTCTAGGTGGAAGTGCTGGGCCATGAATCGTGTGTCAAACCCATTCTGATCTGTGTCTGTGAAGAATCCGTCAAAAGTAAGGATAATCATTAATTAAATTGACATTCTATACATTATTGAACACCACTGTCTGATATTTAAGCACATCTTGTATTAACGTGTAATAAGACCCGCCGAGGTCTAAAGAAGGGACAGTAGCTAAGTCCTGGAAATAAAGAGGGGTAACAGTCCCCAGGATAGACCCGCCGAGGTCTAAGGTAAGGAAAGACACGACAGTCCTGGATATTAAGAGGTAACCAGCCCCCAGTTTAGACCCGACGAGGTCTAATGAAAGGACGGTGTCCCGAAGGTTGAAATACCTTGCAAACCAAGTGAGAAGTGAGGTCATTGCGAGTAGGGTAGCGTCTACGGCAGGACTGCAGTCCGGTAGAGGTCCTAGTATTAGCGTGCCTCCTCTCACAGCGGGCGCTAAAACAATTGTGACGTTAGGATTATAAGGTTCTATCATCGTTTTAGTCAAAATTGAGTTTTTTGCATAATCTGATCCATTAAGTGGTTTATTAATGTGTGGTGTTATTTTTAAAATGTTGACATTTTGAGTGGGTAATTCATAAAATACAAGGGTTCCATCTCACGGAACATAATGGAATGTAAAAACGTTGACGCTCAATATCTCTGAACTACCCTAAGCGGAGATATAACCTTATAATTCTAAACTCATGCAAAGGTGTTACGTAATATTGTATGTGAATCATAGATGGAATTGTTATTATTATTGTAATTATTACTATTAAAAGGGATAGTTGTATGTTATGCCTCGTTCAAGGTGTTTAAAGAAGTGTTGTGCTGCGGGTGTGACCCACCATTGAAGCGCAGACAGCAGAAAAAAAAAAAAAAGGAAAAAAAGGCTCACTAGGAGTGTCTCTGACACACGGTGATTTTGTGTCTCGTCGTCTTTGCAATAGTGGTATATTTGGGGTGTTTGATTACATTGTGGTTTTGTTTAGTTGTTCAGTTTGTTTAGTATTGGTTGGCAATAATAATATTGATATAAGGGTGGCAGCATAGCCACACGATACAGTGAACCTTCAGTAGAATGACTATCTAGATGAGCAGATAATGCAGAACACATAAGACATAGTATATAGTATACATAGTATATATTATATAAGACATAATACATAGAGGACCGACAAGATAGATACACACAGATATAATATAAGACCTTAATTAATTCAGAAGAAAGAAAAACCGACGAGACCGAGGAGAAACAGGCCGTGCAGCGTGAGAGGTTGTTGAAAATGCAGGTGACCGTAGTTGTGGCTACGACAAGGAAGAAGGAATGTAAAGAATGCAAGATATTGGTCCAGCTTGGAGAGGTGCCGCAGGCCTCTGCAGCACCACAGCCCCCGGCTCAGTACCAATCCTTCCCCGAATATCAACAGAGAGGCGGAGGGAGAGGACGTTGGCGAGGAGGCCGCAGGAGAGGCCGTGGAGGACCAAGAACACCAGGAGCAGGTGCCTGCCACACATGTGGAGGAACAGGACACTGGAAGAAGGAATGCCCTAACCAAGGGGGCCAACAGCAGTCATGGGGACCAACGCAGCAGCAGCAATGGCAGCCCCAGCAGTTTCGACCCCCCACACAGCAACAGTGGGGGGGCCCGATGCCAGGCCAACCGGCCCCAACCATAATGGCCCCCATGATGAATCAACCACAAGGAGGGGCTCCTTATGGTCAAAGCCTATAGGGATGCCCGGGAGGCGAAAGAGGAACCTACCACTTCCACCCGAACGAAGAACCAATGATTGAAATACTGATGGGAGGAGAGAAAAAACAGTTCATGGATACTGGAACAGCAGCGTCCACCATGACAAACCACAAGGGTAGAGTTCCTCCTCTGTCGGAAAATCTGGCCATGACGACAGTAGGCTACTCCGGACAGGCACAGACACAGAAATAAACAATCCCCCTAGAAACAGAAATAGGCCACCAGAAATTGTCAAACAACTACCTGTTCGCTCCCCAATGCCCCGTAAACGTAATGGGGAGGGACCTGCTATGTAAATTGAACGCGGAGGTAACTTGTGGACCAGACGGATTAACAGTAACACTTCCCGGCGGCAGGAAAGTCACCGGGGAAACCCCATGCAGAATACTAATAATGAGAGATATGTATTGACTTCACGGACATGGGAGTGATTGATAGATTGTCAAGGTGGCCTGAAGCATATCCGTGTAAACGGGAGGATGCCGCATCTGTAATAAAGTGCCTCTTAAAGGAATTCATACCACGGTTTAGTTTCCCTACAATAATACGCTTTGATAATGGGTCACATATAAAATAAAATAAAAGTCCATATGGCTGCAATTGAGACAGCAATGGGGATTAAGCATCGATTTGGTTCAGTCTACCACCCCCAGTAGTCACAGGGTTAGGGTTAGGTTGAGAGGGATAACCAATCTATTAAAAGAAAGTTGGCCGACATGACACAGAGACAGAGGGAGGGGGCTTGAACCCCCTCTCCATGAAAATGAATATGTCAAAGCTCTAACTAATCTCAATCGAGTTTTCTCTTCACAGGAACTGAATGCTGCGGAGAGAGCAGACAGCGGCAAAACAGACTCCTATTTTAGACCCAGGCGACGTGGTGGACAAGACCGTGGGAGGTATATTGACCACCTCACACGCTGTCACAGTCGAAGGTAAACCGGGTACAGAATGGCCTCTCCTGTCACACTGTACCAAAGCAGACCCACCACATGTATAACATTTTCAAATTCCTGGCGACTCTGTCAGCATGCACTAAGCCTCAAATAATGTGGAAAGTAACACAACAAGTGGACTATTAATCCATGATATTAGCGATCACCTGCCTGTCTTTTCATTTTATGAATGTAATTATAGAAAGAAGAGGGAGTTAAAGGAAATGACATACAAGACAGTAGAACTGAGGAATCCATATCTGCTTTTAGAAATGAGTTATTAAAATGGAATTAGAAGAGTATATATGAAGAATCAGATGTGGACAAAGCGTATGGGTTATTCCTAGAAACATTTAAAGTTCTATATGACAAAAACTGCCCACTAAAACAATGTAGCAATAAGAATAAATATTCTGAAAATCTGTGGATGTCCAGGGGCATTCAAAATGCATACAAGAAAAGGTATACTCTATAAAGTGTATGTATAAAGCATGAAACAAAGGAGGCAGGGGTTACATATAATAAATACAAAAAACAAACTAATTAGTATTATGAGAATATGTAAGAAGGATTATTATTCCAAATTATTAGATGAGAATAAAAAATAATGTTAAAGGAACAAAGTAGAACATTTTACAGACAATGACAGGAAAATTAGCCTTATAAATGAGGTGGTGGATGGATTTAATAAAAAAAAGAGATTTGCTGAGGAGGACTGTGGAGAGAGAATCACTGACTCAATATCGATGGGAACTGTAGGAAAAAATAAAAATATTTTACTGATATACTGATATGGTAAACAAATGTATGAACAAAACTTCAACAGATAAACACCTCTTCACCAATTACAGACCGGTATCCTTATTATAACAGTTAGAGTTAGGGTTAGGGTTAGAAAAACTATATGATGAAAGACTGGCCAATTTCATTGAAAAACATCAACTATTAATGGATAATCAGTATGGTTTTAGAACAGCTAGATCTACTGACATGGCATTAATGGAGCTAGTAGAAGCAAATAACAACTTGTACAGAGAGAAAGAAATATGCATTGGGCATATTCATTGACCTTAAAAAAGCATTCGACACAATAGATCATGAGATTCTACTTTTAAAAAAAAAAAAAAAAGGACAGGTATGGTGTCAGAGGGGTCGCACTTGAATGGCTTAAAAGCTATATTAGTAATAGACAGCAATTTGTTCAAATAGGCCAGAACAAATCAAGGTGCTTAAATATTACCTGTGGTGCCCACAGGGGTCGAATTGGTTGTCTTGGCAGATGACACAAATATGTCATGCAATGGGGATGATCTGCAGCAGCTTTTAACGGTGGCAAAGAAGGAATTGTACAAATTAAAATGCTGGGTTGAGACAAACAAGCTATCATTAAATCTGAATAAAGCCAAATTCATGCAATTTGGAAATTGCAATATAAATACAGAGCTCCATCTGGAAATTGAAAATGTCAAAATCAATAGAGTATATGGAATCAAGTTTTTGGGTGTTTTAAATAGACCACAAACTCTGCTGGAAACCACATATAAAATATCTGTGCTCAAAGATTGCGAAAAGCTTGGGAATTCTGGGTAAAATTAAATACATCTTAAATCAGAAATCACTATACACTCTTTATTGCACACTCATTGTACCCTATCTGTCATATTGTGTTGAAGTTTGGGGAAATACATATAAAACCAACCTAGAAAAGATATGCACATTGCAAAAAGAGCTATAAGGATTGTACTTCATAGAGATCATACCAATTATATACAAATAACAGAAAGTCAAACTGAGTGTAAATGTAGTGTAAATTCAGAGCTGCACGATTCATGTTTAAAGTAACACAAAATAAGGTCCCTGGCAACTTACAAAACATGTTTTGTTCATAAGCAGAGATGGGGGTTGTAGTCTAGGAGGGAAATTGTGGAGAACAGCCTGTTGTCCGTGCAGCGCTCAGGGGCAGGTGCATCTCAGTTTGTGGGGTGTCCATTTTGAATGGCCTTGATGTAACAATAAAAACAAGTAATACTATTGAGTGGTTTGGAGGGATATAGGTTGGAGGAGTTTGAGAATGACGTGAACTGGTATTTTTGTGGATATTTGGTTCCTGGTTAGCTATAGTGGATAGCCATATTATTATAGATATTGATAGATAATCTATTGCGTAATGGTATGATATTGTGGGGAAGGGGCAGGACCATGGGTTTTGTTTCTTTCTGTCTTTTATCGAACAGGGCAATTGCCGACTGTTGCTTCCATGTCGAGGAAGATATATTTTATTTCAATTTATATCTTAATTTATTTGTATTTGTATTTATTTTTTGGGGTTTGCTTTTGTTGTTTTTTGTTGTTGAAATGTTCGAGATAAATGGAGAGCAAATAAAATCAAATTAAAATGTTTGGTACAACTGGGTAAACTACACAATATCCACCATTTCTAATGTGACATGTTTAGTCTGCTTGAAACAACCTAGAGATAGTACACTGTTCAAATTCTCCAGTAGGGATGGGACGAGGGGGAGAACATGCTGCCCCGGTATGAATAGAACTAAAGGCCCCATGATATATGAGGGACATCACCCTTTACACTTAGAAAAAGCCTACGACTGCTTAACAGGACGGGAAAGGGGGGCGACGTGGGACGCCTTAATGCTACGCACTTCTGCAATATGTTCATGAGTGCATGGTCAAGACAGGGAAACATTTGTGAACAGGACTTTACTTGCGCATGTTGGCGGGGGGGTTCAAGGATACCAAACAAGGGCTGTGTTTAGGCCTCTGTTTTTATACTTGTTAATCATCTTATTTTTTGTGATTTTTTTTTTAGTCCTTTTGGTGTGCTGCACATTTTCATTTCCTTTTCGGCGGTGTTCCATGGGTAGGCTCCTTTAAATGTTATACATCTATGTTTTGCATTTGTTTTGATCTTTGTTTTCATAAATATACATATTCCTCTGAGTTCGTAATTAGTCTGTCTAACTTGGAACAGCCTCTGGATAAAGTCTGGAAGCATCTTATATATATATTTTTTACTTTGTAGAATTACTTGTGCCATTTTGAAGTCCACCAATTCTTTAAATTTGAGATCATAGGGGTTTATGAATAATTTGTTAGTTGGGTCTTGATAGGCAGCTCTGTTTATTTACGGTAATAGCATTCTACTTACTATTTTACTCCCAATTTCATTGGTAAAAATGTTATCTATTAAAGGAGCACTGTTAATTGTTATTCTAGTCGGTTTTAAGATTGTAGGAAATACACATATACTGTACATTGTGTCCATGATGTCTGTAACATTTTTTTTTGTGTTCATTTGGGTTCAACAAATCTATATTTAAGTCCCCTCATACAAAGACCGTCTTTCTGTCATTTAGTTTATCATACATATCAACCATCATATCTTTGAATGTGTCAAGACAGGATCCTGGAGTTCTATATACAAAGTGTATTATTATGGTCTTAGAGTTCTCCTTATTTTATTTCTACAGTGACACAATCCATAATGTTTTCTATTGTTATTGACATATGTTTTACTATTTTACAGTTAAAGTCATTATTTACATACAAGGCAACTCCTACTCCTTTCTTGTTTGTTCTGTTGGAGGTAAATAGTTCATAGTCCTCATGTTCCACATCGGCTTCTTTTTCTTTACTGAGCCATGTCTCCGATACAGCAATGATGCTGAACTTGGTGAACTGTCTCAAATAGTCCTTAGTTTTCTTAAAGTTTCTATAAAGACTTCTACTGTTGAAGTGTATTGTTGATAAAATACCATCCAATATTATATTACTTTTGAATTGTTCCTCTGTGTAATAGTCACAGTTGCAGACGGTTATTATTGTTGTAGAAGTGGTCGATGTTGTTCTCAATGTCATACATTTTGTGCTCTGTAAAGTCAAAAGTTTTCAAAGTTCAACTCTTCATAGTTTTTAGGTGCAGCTGGATTATAATCCACACAGTCCAGTGATCCCATTTCTCGAAACTCATCATCATTTATATCGTTTAGTGGAAATGAATAATCCTTGTCCATTCCCATTTTGTCAGTCATTGTCTGTTCAAGTATTTCCACTCTGATTTGAGTCAATTGTCTGTTCAGGTATTTCACAGTCATTATTTGTTCTCTCACCATAATCCCTTTGGAGGTTTCAGGAGATCCATTGGGCCTAATCATCACTTTACAGTTTCTTGTCTAAATGCCTTGCAATTTGTTTTGCTTCCTTAGAATGCGTGACTGCCAGGCAATTTCAGTAAACCTGTAGCAGACATGTTTGGAAAGGTGGGGGCTCACCCCATAGATATCTGCTTTTAGATTAGAGGCACCGCTGAAGGGACGCTCGAAAGCCGACACAGACGAAGAAAAAGGAAATTATGCTGCAGATGCAGCCGCTAAATCAGGAGGGGGTGGCTGTGATGCAGGAGGTAGTAGAGCCGCCATCTAATGATCGCAAGGTTGGCAGATCGGCGGTTCGAACCCCGGCAGGCCACATGTCAGAGTGTCCTTGGGCAAGACTCTGAACCCCGAATTGCTCCCAGGGCCGGCGCCTTGTATGGCAGCTTGCCACCATTGGTGTGTGAATGTGTGTGTTGGTGAATGAGAAGCCATTGAAGCGCTTTTGGATAAAGGCGGTATGTAAGCGCAGTCCATTGATATGTCCCCAGAGAACATCAGCTGGTCTCAATCCAGCTAGACAAACCTAAATGCTTTGTACAGACTATAGATGACATACAGGGGGCCGCCTCCCCCCAAGAAAGGTCAGTGTGGGTAACAAGGGGGGTGACGCAAAGCATGACGGAAGAATAGTGGCCCGTGCAGGTCTAATGAATGTTATTGGTGCTGAGGCACATGGTAATGAGAAATTTGGAAGATGGTGATGAGGATGTTTACAAGAGGTGTATGCAAACGCTTGAGTTAGCACTGTTATTGGTGACTGTTTTGTTAAATGAAAAAAATCTGGCTATGTCTATGCTCTCTGCCCTCCTCATCTCTGCCACAGTGCTGATCCTGTTTGGCTGCTGCATTGTCCCTTGCATTAGAGGCCTGGCACAGCGACTGATTACTACGGCCCTAACCAAGGTTGATGCTGGAACACAGGTGCACTTACAAATGCTTATTGCTGAGCAGCAGCAGTCACTGTTGGAGGGTGAGGAGATGGATCATGATACAGGAGTTGAAGATATGTTGTAATTATGGAGTTTTGTGAAGGAATGGTGTAAATAAAGGCATTTGCGGTCTACGACCCATCTCACCTTTCTGGCTACAAATTCTCTGTAATGGTCATAATTTTGTTTTAATGACCAAAGGGGGGATTTGTTGGGAATTTGTATTAAAATCACTAGAAGTGATAAATCATGTACTATGTGCTCATTTAAATAATATGTGAATGCGGTCAGTTGAGAACAATAGGAAGGTCACGCAAAGCCAAAAGAGAGGTTCTGTTTTTGAGCGACAAGAAGAAGACAAAGCTCCTGACTAAAAGAACGTTTTATGATTCAAACTGCCTATAAATTACTTATTTTTACCTATGTGCTAACAACCATTGTATACCTGCTGTTATGATATTCTATTTTTCTGTACTGATTTTATACTTTCATAACTAATGATTAATGATAAGTCTATTTCTTCTATACTATACTTTAACTTGTAAATCGAATCCTAACTCATATTACTGTGCAACTTCAAATGTTTTCACAAGCTACTGATAAGAACTCAACTCACAGCTCTGCTCACAAAGTATGATATCACCATGGGAACGAGACGCTAGCAGGACACTCAGGCTGATAACATACATACACTCTCGCACCCACATACCAGAAGAATTGAAGGCCAACGCTAACGAGAAGACCTTCTGCAGCTGCAACGGATTTGTGCTGACACTTGGAAAACTACCAGATAGAGGGGGGGGCATCACCCAGCCCAAAATGTTTGATGAAATTGTATAAAGACTATGTACCAGGGCTAAACGGGAGTCTGGTCTGGTGGAACTCTTGCAGTTAACTTGTTGACGGCTAGCTGAGACGGGCCTGCAGAGGTGAAACTAGATGAGACCACTTTTCCATGGAAATGAACTAATTATTGCTTGCTGATGTGCTTGAATAAATATTATCTTAATGAACAGTTCAGTAGTGGTGCCTAATATTTGATTGGATCATATCATCTTAAGAAGTGATATCAAGGACGTCTCGTTGAGATTAAACGAACTCGCTTGTAAAGTGACGACTCAATTAAATCGATACTGGAGAAGTTGATCGCCTTACAGTAACTTGACCTGTTAAGATGTTTTTGTTTGAAATAGCTTTTGATTTCAGTAAATATGACCTCCTAACCCTAAATTCATCAAATTACCATTTTTAGTTCTTTACAACCTATAAAATGTTTTGAAACTCAGTTGTGCATAATAATTTGGAACAGTGGATTTTGAGTTTTTTATTTAAAAAAAAAATACTGTTATCATTGGGAGGTTTGTTCAATAAAATTTGAATTATACTCTAACGGTTGATGACTTGAAAATTATACTGATTGTCATTTGCATTGACTATTTAGGAAAATCTGAGAAAAATATAATTTGCATAATAATTTGGAACGAGGTCTATATGGATCTATATCTATCATATGGTATATGTATATATGCTCTATATGGATCGCAACAAGTGTCTTTTGAGAGGTGATCTAATGAATCGACGCTTGAAACAGGTGGTTAATGACAGGTCGGTGCTGCAGGTCTGCGGAGTTTCCACTATGGCCGCCAGGGCTCTGCGCCAGTCACGTGACTGCAAACTATGAATAGGCGTGTTGCTCTTGAGACAGTGCTTTCAAATAGGTATCCTTACCTTTTCTTGGTTTCTTCTATTCTCCATCTTCTAGTTGTCTTATCCAACGTATGAAGCTATAAAAACAACGTGACATGTGAGATGTCTACCAAGTTGTGATCGATGACAAGACGCACCGTGGTTTTATAGTGGTACACTAATACGTCATAATACATTGTGCGTGATGTCGTCACAATCAACAAGTGGCCCGCTGAGTTTATTTTTTTTATCGTTGGAAAGCCTTATTAGTCACCTTTACAACAAGGTACAACTTGTAAGGATCATGCATTTGTGGAATGCGGCCCAAAAATATTTGCCAAAATCCCCTATATTCTTCTGTTGGTAGGCCTACCTATATAAACATATAATCATCTCAATGTATAATATGTGTTTTTAAGGGTTCGTAATATCAAAATTAACCTTGCTGTACTGTATAGCGGACACAATGGACTGTACTCAATATAATTTCCAAGGCTAAACATGATTTCCACTACCACTGTACTAGACAACACCATCAGTCATATGAACAATTATTGCCACTGTGACTGGAGGACACAGTAAAGGGTCAATAATGATTTGTTTCATGGTTGAAATTCAATTGATATCTATACTAGAAGTGTTGTGTTAGTACAATGGTAGTACAAATATGTTGTGTACAGTCCAGTTTACCAACTAACATGTCTGTAGAGAAGGACCAATTCAGCTGCCCGATTTGTCTGTGGACACAGCTACTGTATGGGCTGTATTAAGGACTGCTGGGATCAGGATGATCAGAAGCATGTGTACAGCTGCCCCCAGGGCAGACACATTAGATTAGATTAGATTCACTTTATTGTCATTACATAGTAGGCTACAAGAAAATGCAACGAAATGATTGTGCGTCTAACCAGAAGTGCAACAAATAGCAATTATATTGCAGTGATAAGTAGCAGTATTTACAGCAATCTATACAGTAAAGTGCAAATGGTAGCGTGATGTGCAATGACATACAATGGTGACTGGATGTATATGTGCAGTGGTATATTTAAGCAATAGCTCACGACAGGCCGTGGTATATGCTTATTATATCACAGCTAAGGGGCGTTGTTCAGCCCGACGCGAAGCGAGCATGTAACAGCCCAGGCTCAAGGCACTGTACACAAACTAAGGGGAGACCACACAGCTTTAAATCAGAACAAAAGTATTTATTTAATTAACTAACTTAAAGTACTTAAAGTAACCATAGATATGTTAGTCAGTATCATCAGTAGTGAATGCAGTGTATGGATGAGTGGAAGGTGTAGTGTAGATGTTGTAAGGTGTGAAAGTAAAAGAATGAATGGTCTTTATTGTCATTGCTACAGTACAGGTACCAATGTTACCACACTTCCATCACAGTAAAATACACGACACATAATGAAACAATAGACTTTCTGGACACCACAACCTACAAAGGCACAGACTTTAAAACACAGTTGACACTAGACATTAAAGTATTCTTTAAAGATACAGACACACACGCACTGTTACATAAGCAGAGTTTTCACCCAAAACACACATTCAAGGGAATAGTTAAATCTCAATTACTAAGGTTCCACAGAATATGCACACAAAAAGAGGAATTTGAGATATCAACAAAAACACTCTTTCATTCTCTCAGAAACAGAGGATACGGCAGATCCTGTTTAAGACAAATACGCAAAACCTTCTTAGACAGAAAAGAGAGGGACACCAGGCCAACCATTCCTCTGATAACCTATTACTCAACACTGAGCCAGATAGCCAATGCCAAAATTAAACACAACTTTGAGACAAGGGAGGAGGGCACCTTGGATAATTACAAAATAATCTCAGCATATCGGAGGAACAAAAACCTACAGGACTACTTAGTACACAGCAAACTTAAAAATACAGGGGGAAATAAGCCCAAACGACCAGAATACTTTAAGCCAAGAACCATGATCAAAAATAGGAGAACGAAACAATGGTTCCCAATTAAACAACAGATTCTAAACAAAACAACAAACTGTGTTTATCTAATCACCTGTAAAACATGTGGAATGCAATACATAGGAGAAACCAGGAACTCCATTCAGACTAGAATTGCACAACACCAATATAACATCAGGAATAACAAAGAGAAAAACACATGGGTCGTGAAACACTTCACACTACATGGCCTAGAGGCACTGGAAGTCACAGGCCTACAACACAATCAATACTGGACTACCAAACAAAGGAGATGGCAGGAAGGCCAATGGATCACTAAACTGACCACTCATTACCCACTAGGGCTCAATGAAAGGAACACGAATAGGGGCCAATTAGCCAGTAACGTTTAAAAAAAAAAACTAAAGTAAAGCTAAAGAGTAAAGCTCAAAACAACCAAACCTGGTGGAAGGAGGAGAAGAGAGAGAATCTTCTTCTTCTTCTTCTTTTTTCAATTGGCGGTTGACAACCACATGGTGTATTACCGCCACCGCTGGACTGGAGTGTGGCACAGGACTTGCTTCTTAACTTTACTAACTTAAATTCTTTTTAAAAGCCCTGTTTCCCTTAAAAAGAAAAACAACAACTTCAAAATCTTCCCTTCCCTTCTCTGTAAAATATATTTCATCTCAAATACTTCTTTATTTTCCTCCACCTGAGCAATAAACCTACGCCTTTCGTTATGATACTTTTGGCAGTGTATTAAAACACGTTCCACTGTTTCTGGTCTATTCCATAGACACTGCTCACAGTTGCCATCTGCATGCTTGTTTATTAAAAACAGGGTACTATTTAAATTGGTATGTCCAATCCTTAACCTGGCCAGCACCACCTCTTCACGCCTGGACATGCATGTACTATTATCCACCCTCACTTTTGGTTGAAAATAAAAAAGGTGTCTCCCAGAGGTCCCACTGTTCCAAATATACTGCCATTTCTCATACGATTTTGCCTTTATAATACTTTTTACCTCTGCCTTACTGTATTTAATTTCCACCTCCACTCTCTCTTTTTCTACTGCTTTCTTGGCATATGTGTCAGCCAACTCATTTCCCTCCACCCCTATGTGAGCTGGCACCCACAGGAAAGAACATTTAAAACCTGCCTTTAACATCCCACTTGCTAATTGTAAAATTTCTAAAATAATATCCATCCTGGATGCTGAGTATGCATTTTGCATACTTAAAAGAGCAGAGCTGGAGTCAGATGCTATTGTGTTGTTGTCACTGAGTGCATGTTAGCATGTAGCAGAAAGTGAGAGAAGTAAACAACCTCGACTCCAACCTACGTCTGTCGTCTCCTTGTTGCAACTCCCACATCTTGCCTGTTACACCCAACACTTTCAACCCATAACAGGGCAAACCATATGGCTAAAAGTTCTGCTGTGTAAACCGCCAAATTATCCGTCAGCCTCTTTGTTATAGCCAGACCCATTTCCGGTATCACATGAGCTACTCCCACCCTCCCATCACTCCTTTTTGATGCATCTGTAAAGATAATCAACCTCTGATTATACTGTTCCCTAATGTATCCCTGTAGCCTCCATTTATCTACTCCCCCTTCCTGTTTTGCTTCAAGCAGTCCTAAATCTACGGTCACCTCTTCAAATGTCCAGGGGGGGACTGCAGGGAATGCCTCCGTGGGGCTGATATTAAAATTGCTTATGCTCATATTTACTACTTTATGTTGGATTGTCCACCCAAAGCTTTTCCCTCCCTCATACAGCCTCTCTTGGCAATCCCTCAGGACTGGCTGCGCAATATGGTCCTGTGTCCCTTGAGGTTAGCCCAATATACCAGAGCAAGCTGGTCTCTTCTCAAATGCAAAGGCATCTCGCCCACCTCTACCTGGATTGCTGCTATCGGAGAAGTTTTAGCTAATCCACTACAAATGCGCAACATATCAAGTTTCCTTAATGTGGATTTAGACGCTGACACATAAACCACACAGCCATAATCAAATACTGATCTCATCATGCCAGTGTAGATTGCTCTCAATGCAGACCCAGACGCACCCCACTCAACTCCACACAAGCACCTCATTATATTTAAAACTTTCTTGCATTTAGCCTCCATCTCCTGTATGTGGAAGGCCCAAGTTAACCTCTTATCAAACCACATCCCGAGGTATTTAAAAACCTCAACTCTTTCCAACTCTCTGCCTGTCAACTGAATTTTAAATTCAGGACCAATGTTCCCCCTTGAGAAAAACATAACCTTGGTCTTCTGTACCGAAATCCTAAATCCCCACTGTACAGCCCATTGCTGGACTTCATTAACTGCATTCTGCATTTTCTTAACAATAAATCAAATCAAATCAAATCAAATTTTATTTGTATAGCGCATTTCTTACAAGATGCAACTCAATGCGCTTTCTTTCTCTTTTTTTTAAATTTTTTAAAATTTTCTTTTTTCTTTTTTTCTTTTATTTATAGAAAAAAAGTTTGAAAACATTCTACTGGATATCCGAAGGATGGACCTGGCTGTGCTTCATTCCAGGAAGTTGTTCCCTTCCCTTCCCTTCCATCTAGTCTCATTCACTTCCCCTCACAAATTTCGTTGTATGGTACCTGTACTATATTAATGACAATAAAGACCATTCATTCATTCATCTCAGTCAATTTGGCACCTGTAAGCTCAAGCTCCACCTAGATGTTTCACTATGTTGCTTATCCCTACCCAGTCCTATCAGATCAGTGAAAAGGAGTGAACGATGGGAGGGAACAACGTTCTAGAATGAACTGCAGCCCCAGTCTGTCAAGTGAACAAAAAACTGGCAACATAAGACTGACACAGGTCCCTCTTTCTAAACAGCACCTAGCAACCTCTAACCACAGGAAGTCACCACCTTTTGGACCATTAAGCTGGCAACATTAGGACTTGGGGAAGTCTCCCCCCCCGAGCCCCCCTTACTTTTCATAAAAAAGGCCCAGACATTTCAAATAAAACAGTTTGTACTACACACATTTCTCAGTACATGATTGTGTAATCTGGTTGGATTCAGGCCTGGCTTGCTGCCCTCTCCTTGTCGTGAGGAAGTGCTTGGCAGCGCTGGTGTCCTCTACATAATAAAACCGTACATATACATACATGGTAAGTAAAAAGAAAAAGAAGGAATTGATGGTGGTAGTTCCTGGCTCCGAGTACAATCAAGTCCATGATCTGTGCAGTCTTTTTAAAGAAACCATCATTGTTTTGGTGGAGAGTGGGACTCACTCTATTCAGAGACTGCAGACGCCTGGGGCGTTGTGTCCCATCATGAGCGATCTAACAGGAGAGTTTGACAAGGTCCGAGCTCTCAGATCTCCACGTCACTCTCTTTGTCGTTGTCATGGTCACCGTCATAGTATTCATTGGGTGCCTCTGGCCTGGAATAGTTTTCCTCGGAGCCCCTCTCGTCGGGGTCTCCCTCGTCTGTGCGCTCGTAGCTCAGTATGTCAGATGGAACGTCATGGATCTGGACGCTGGGGGCGTGGTTCAGCATCTTCAAGTTCTCAAACACCGTTTGGCGGATCTGCTCCAGGTACTGTCTGGAGTTCTGGTTCTCTATCCTGGTGCTGACGTCTGGATGGAGCGTGAAGTCTGGAGCGAAATACTCAAAGTACTCACTATAGGGTAACTCATCGCAAATAGGCTCGTCAACCAGGAGGGAGGTCTCGTAAGTCCAGCATCTGGCCACGTTGCGCACCGTGTATCCCCCTCCACCCAGCACCAGCAGAGGGATCGTGAAGCTCTTCACAAACTCCACACACTCCCCATGACCTCGTATACTGAGATTGAAGCATCCTAGTCTGTCACAGCCCAGAGAGTCAGCCCCACACTGGAGAACGATACAGGTTGGCTGGTAAAAGTCCACCACTTGCTTGATGACTGGCTGAAAGAGTTGTCTGTAGCTCTGGTCATCGATCCCATCCCTGAGGGGGACGTTTAGGCAGTAGTACCGACCACTCTCAGCCCCCACCTCATACATGTCACCTGTCCCAGGGAAGAAGTAGTTGCCGTACTTGTGGAACGACACAGTCATGACCCGATCAGTCAAGTAGAAGGCTTCCTGCACCCCGTCGCCATGGTGAATGTCAATGTCAATGTACAGCACGCGTGGGTGATACTTCAACAGCTCCAGTATACTGATGACAATGTCGTTCACATAACAAAATCCAGAGGCCTCAAATTTCTTAGCATGATGCAGACCTCCAGCCCAATTGATGGCAATGTCACATATCTTGTGGTTTAGCTGTGTTGCCCCCTGTAGCGAAGCACCTGTATATCTGGAGCAGAACTCAAACAGGCCTGGGAATACAGGGCAGTCATCTCCCACATTGTTTTTTTATTTTTTTTTTATACTTTATTGCAGGACTTTACATCACATTTCACAAATTCATTTCACACACTTTACAAGTTCTTCACTTGTTTAAGTTCATCCTGCAACATTTTTGTTTGTTTTTTTATTTTTTATAGAGAGAACAAGAAATAAAGAAAATAAAGAATAGAGACTAGAGAGAAAATATAAAAGAAAAAAAAAAAAAAAGAGAGAGAGAAGTTATAGGGATAGAAATAGAAAAGTAAGAGACAAAGGGAGGGGGGTGGGAGGGGTGGGATCGGGGAGGGTTGGGGGGGGGGGCTTCCTTCCTACTCATTCATTCGGTCCATTTACTCCAGTTCATAGTGAATTGCTCTTCACGGCCTCCCACTTTGCAAGTAATTCTTTCCATTTCTTTTATGTCTTCAACAGTTTTTTTCCACATTGAAGGTGTTGAGACTCTTTGTGAAGCCCTGCATATTATTAGGACTGACCTTCTGCAGAAAGTCAATGTAATCTTCAGAGTGAAATCGGCACATGTCATGTTGGGAGGCTTTGTATGGTTTGAAAACCATAATTTTTTTGTAGAGGCCATAGTGCAGGACAAGGCTGTGTGTCAGGGAGAGACGATGGGGCTTCATTGGGTGACCCGCACCATAATGGAAGTTCCCCACGTCCGGGTCATAGAAGTACGCTGTTCTGTTGGACATTGCAAAAGAGCTTTCGCTAACTATGTATTTGGTGGTGTAAAATTATGTTTCAGTCATTTAGCAAATAGCCGCCATTGTAAACACTGAATGATGACGTGGATAAATAAAACCTACATTCCTCCCCTTCTTCCACATAGCACCATCATCAGCAAACAAAGCCACTCCGTCAGTTCCCTGTACATTTTTAAAAATATGATCTATCATAATATCGAACAATAAGGGGCTTACAATGCTTCCCTGGGGGGTTCCATTCTCTGCTATATATCTAGCACTGACCTCCCCATCAATTTTAACCCTCAGGCTCCTTTCATACAAAAAATCCTTAATCCACCTGAACATTCTGCCCCCAACCCCCATTTCCTGCAGTTTTATCAACAGTCCCTTTGTCCACATCATATCATATGCTTTCTCAATATCAAAAAAGACTGCTACCACTACCTCTTTGTTTACTTGAGCTCTTCTAATGTCATCCTCCAAGCATATAACAGGGTCCATAGTACCTCTCCCTCTTCTAAATCCACTCTGGTAACTGTAGCAGATTTTTTGATTCCACCCAGTACCACACAGAGTCACAGAACTTTCTCCAGTGCTCCCTCTTTGCCTTCCTAACAGCTCTCCTTACTAGTGCCTGTGCTCTCTTATATTCAGTCAGTAACTGAAAGTTATGGAGATTCTTCAATCTCCTAAATGCTCCATTCCTTATTTTAACAGCATCTTTGCATTCTTTTGACCACCAGGGCAGGAGCGGGGGGGGGGGGGCATGGAGGCGATGGTGATGTAGATGTCTCTGTTGTTCTTGTCACTCATGCTATGAGTATTGAAGCCAAAGATGACTATCTTGGAGCGGTCGTTGGGCCACTCACACACAGTGAGGTAGAGGTCACTGTCGATGTCCTCCCCTGAGAAGAGACGCACATGGTGCACCTGTTTGAGACGGCTGTGCAGGTTGAACCACCACCAGTACAGGTGGTAGGTGTAGTCGTAGTCCTCGCCACAGTCGCTGGTGTAGGACAGCACGTAGCGACCACACTTGGTGAGGCCCAGGAAGATGTGTCCGGCACTGAGGAACTCCTCGCTGACAATGTTCTTCAGCGGAAAAACACGCAGCTTCCGGAACAGCCGTTGAGAAAACTGACCTGACAGCTGTCAGTACACAGCTGAGAACCGAAAGGCAACTGAGGACATAGCCAGCAGAAGCTAACGAGCATGCCTACTAGTACTCAAGTAAACACCAGCAGCACAAACGGGTGGAGGTGGACAGACACCTAGCATTGTACCTAGCTAGCACTGCCTAACGTTAGCTAACTAACTACAGGGTTGTTTAAAAAGCAAGGTCATGGGCTTGTACAACTGACTTGTAAGCCACCATCTCCTACTTCTGCAAACTTCCCCCAATCCGCTTTCTCTAGTATCCATCTCCCTCCTCTTATTTCACAATCCTTTCCCAGTTCCACCCCCACCCGAACCCTGATGGGGTAATGATCACTTCCAATTGTATTCCCTGCAAGAACTTCCCACTCACATTTATCTGCCACATTCCTGGATACTATGGTTAAGTCTAAGACTGATTCAGTCCCTCTGGTGATATCTATTCTAGTTGCAGACCCATCGTTAAGACACACTAGACCCTCCTCTCCCATGAACTCCTCTATAACAGTCCCATTAGCATCATCCCTATCTCCCCATAGTGTGTTATGCGCATTAAAATCCCCACACCAGATTGTTTTCCCAGACAGATCCTTCCAAATACCTTCCAGTTGTTTAATTTCTAACTGTCTACATGGGTTATAGAAATTACTGATCAGGACTTTACCCTCCTTCGACCAAACCTCAATAATGATAAACTCCAAGTCATCTCCTTTCCTCACCTCCCTGTACTGTATGCCACTCTGAATAAAGGTGATGACCTTATCCTGCTATCACAAAATCTAGTTTAGGAATCAGCCAGGATTCTTGTACACATATTACATTTGGCATAACCTCCAGATCTTCAACATACTTTTTAAATTCCTGCCCATTAGAAATCAAACTCCTTGCATTCCATTGGAGGATAGTTAATACCATTATTATATTTCTGAACATGACTTTGATTGAGATGATTCCTCGACACTACTAGTACCTGATTCATTAAGCGCATCTACTACATCTCCCCACTCAATCCCTTGCGCATTTAAGTACTTTCTGGCAGACTTAACTATAATCTTAATTCTATCTGTTCTACTATGTATTTGGGCAGCTCCATTGATAACATCAGCAATAAAAAGCACAAAATCAATTTTCTTTACAATCAATGTGTCATCCTGAATTTTTCCACACGCTGTAGGCCTACATTCTCCTCCCTTCATGTTATGATATGATATAAATCAAATAAAGATATGATATAAATCAAAGAGAGAGAATCAAGGGAGCAGCCAGCTTAAGTAAGCCACTCCCCAGGTGCCTCAGATCACCTAATCAACCCCTCCATATATGGTTATGAGTGAGAGGGCTGCCACATTCCCTCCCTCAAAAACCCAATAATCCCCCCCAATAACCAAACAAAAACAAACAAGAATTCATAAATTCCCAGTAACCCTGCTCATGGCTCAAAATGCTCAAAATGGCTGATCGCAAAAAGGTGAGGGGATTGTGGTCCGTGTAGACCACCAACGGAGCAACGCCACCCCCCCACGTACACGTCAAAATGCTGAAGACCTCAACTGATCCAGACAATCCTCCATTCTAGGAAGAGGAAAGGAGTCTGGAGGTCTAACCCAATAAAAACGCTGCCGGATGGGTGTTGCATCCCCAACATCCACATCATGCTCTATCAGAGGAGTATGTGACGAGGCATCTGAAAAAAAAGACGGACAACTTTTATGATTAATAGTTTTTTATTATTTTCAATTAACAGACAATGAACAAACATCCATCACACGTAACAGTTGACATTGAACAATAAATTAAAAAGACAAAAAATAGACACAACAAAACATAAAGGTGATGTACAGCAATGTTAATCTACAGCATTGTCTAACAATCATACTTATAGCAGTTTACTTTCACTTTTTACATTTGGGATATTGCTACTTATAATTAAATAAAATAAATACAAATTAAAATAAATGCAAAATTAAAGCTGGATTTCAATCAACATTTCACATGAAAACCACAAAAAACACATCATACTGTACATTGTACTGTATCATCTTATGGACATATCAGTGCACCTGTATTTCTTCTGAAAATATAGAACAAATCTTACCATTCGAAATAAAGCAATTGTATCATTCAAAGAATGCCAGTGTTGGACTTGCTTTAACCTCATGTCTTTGAATTAGGAAACAACTAAACGTGGCTCCAATTGACTGTAAGAACAAAGCAGCAGAAACTGCTGAAAGGCACACTTTCGGTCAGCTCATGAATTGGGTAGCAATTAATGGAACAAATCCCTCAGGCTTTTTTTTTTCAGCAACTGTATTGCATGTATCATACTGTGCTCTTGGATCTATTAGTCACAGTGTTGTGTGTGTTAAACCCAAACAAGTGTTTAGCTTGAAGACTGTGTGATAAGTCAGTCCCATTATTTCAATTCATGCATGTAAAGGTGAGGCGCTTTTGTCATGAATAAAAGTTGTCGGTAAAAGTTCTCTGCTGCAAAAACTATTTAAAAAAAACACAAAAGGTGAGGGGCATCACACTTGTTATTGCTTAAACTCCCGTTGCTGCTGATTTCCTATATCAATCCCAACACGAACAACAGTATCCAATTAACACCAAGACACCTACCGCAGGGAAAGAGATGGCTTTGGCAAGAGTCTATTGAGTGTCCAATGGATCACATTGTTTTTCATTTTTGGCTTCCATTTGAAGCCAATCGGACTTTAATAACAGGGTTTTATTGCAGGGAAATTAAACCCAAAAGCATCAGGGGAGTGGAGTCTTGGGCCCTGTGGGGGTGCGGCTGGGAGGGGCGGTGGTGGTGGTCTGCTTGGCGCCGGCGATGGGGGTGGTGGTGGCGAGCTTGGCTGCAGGGTCGTGGCTCCGTGTTGACATGGCCACAGCCACACCTGGCTCAACTTCGGGGGGTCCTGAGGGGCTACTGTCACCGTCACCTTGGGCCCTGTGGGGGTGCGGCTGGGAGGGGCGGTGGTGGTGGTCTGCTTGGCACCGGCGATGGGGGTGGTGGTGGCGAGCTTGGCTGCAGGGTCGTGGCTCCGTGTTGACATGGCCACAGCCACACCTGGCTCAACTTCGGGGGCTCCTGTGAGGGGCTACTGTCACTGTCACCTTGGGCCCTGTGGGGGTGCGGCTGGGGTGGTCCGTTTGGCGCCGGCGGTGGGGGTGGTCGCCTTGGGAACCACCTTGGGAGCGAGCTTGGCTTCACGTAGTTCCGGTTCTGGATAGTGCCTCGGTCCATTGCGGTCACGCCCATGCCGGCGCTCGGGAACTTTAATAACAGGGTTTTATTGCAGGGAAATTAAACCCAAAAGCATCAGGGGAGTGGAGTCTTGGGCCCTGTGGGGGTGCGGCTGGGAGGGGCGGTGGTGGTGGTCTGCTTGGCGCCGGCGATGGGGGTGGTGGTGGCGAGCTTGGCTGCAGGGTCGTGGCTCCGTGTTGACATGGCCACAGAGGGGGTGCGGCTGGGGTAGTCCGTTTGGCGCCGGCGGTGGGGGTGGTCGCCTTGGGAACCGCCTTGGGAGCGAGCTTGGCTTCACGTAGTTCCGGTTCTGGATAGTGCCTCGGTCCATTGCGGTCACGCCCATGCCGGCGCTCGGGAACTTTAATAACAGGGTTTTATTGCAGGGAAATTAAACCCAAAAGCATCAGGGGAGTGGAGTCTTGGGCCCTGTGGGGGTGCGGCTGGGAGGGGCGGTGGTGGTGGTCTGCTTGGCGCCGGCGATGGGGGTGGTGGTGGCGAGCTTGGCTGCAGGGTCGTGGCTCCGTGTTGACATGGCCACAGAGGGGCTACTGTCACTGTCACCTTGGGCCCTGTGGGGGTGCGGCTGGGGTGGTCCGTTTGGCGCCGGCGGTGGGGGTGGTCGCCTTGGGAACCACCTTGGGAGCGAGCTTGGCTTCACGTAGTTCCGGTTCTGGATAGTGCCTCGGTCCATTGCGGTCACGCCCATGCCGGCGCTCGGGAACTTTAATAACAGGGTTTTATTGCAGGGAAATTAAACCCAAAAGCATCAGGGGAGTGGAGTCTTGGGCCCTGTGGGGGTGCGGCTGGGAGGGGCGGTGGTGGTGGTCTGCTTGGCGCCGGCGATGGGGGTGGTGGTGGCGAGCTTGGCTGCAGGGTCGTGGCTCCGTGTTGACATGGCCACAGAGGGGGTGCGGCTGGGGTGGTCCGTTTGGCGCCGGCGGTGGGGGTGGTCGCCTTGGGAACCGCCTTGGGAGCGAGCTTGGCTTCACGTAGTTCCGGTTCTGGATAGTTCCTCGGTCCATTGCGGTCACGCCCATGCCGGCGCTCGGGAACTTTAATAACAGGGTTTTATTGCAGGGACATTAAACCCAAAAGCATCAGGGGAGTGGAGTCTTGGGCCCTGTGGGGGTGCGGCTGGGAGGGGCGGTGGTGGTGGTCTGCTTGGCGCCGGCGATGGGGGTGGTGGTGGCGAGCTTGGCTGCAGGGTCGTGGCTCCGTGTTGACATGGCCACAGAGGGGCTACTGTCACCGTCACCTTGGGCCCTGTGGGGGTGCGGCTGGGGTGGTCCGTTTGGCGCCGGCGGTGGGGGTGGTCGCCTTGGGAACCGCCTTGGGAGCGAGCTTGGCTTCACGTAGTTCCGGTTCTGGATAGTGCCTCGGTCCATTGCGGTCACGCCCATGCCGGCGCTCGGGAACTTTAATAACAGGGTTTTATTGCAGGGAAATTAAACCCAAAAGCATCAGGGGAGTGGAGTCTTGGGCCCTGTGGGGGTGCGGCTGGGAGGGGCGGTGGTGGTGGTCTGCTTGGCGCCGGCGATGGGGGTGGTGGTGGCGAGCTTGGCTGCAGGGTCGTGGCTCCGTGTTGACATGGCCACAGAGGGGCTACTGTCACCGTCACCTTGGGCCCTGTGGGGGTGCGGCTGGGGTGGTCCGTTTGGCGCCGGCGGTGGGGGTGGTCGCCTTGGGAACCGCCTTGGGAGCGAGCTTGGCTTCACGTAGTTCCGGTTCTGGATAGTGCCTCGGTCCATTGCGGTCACGCCCATGCCGGCGCTCGGAAACTTTAATAACAGGGTTTTATTGCAGGGAAATTAAACCCAAAAGCATCAGGGGAGTGGAGTCTTGGGCCCTGTGGGGGTGCGGCTGGGAGGGGCGGTGGTGGTGGTGTGCTTAGCGCCGGCGATGGGGGTGGTGGTGGCGAGCTTGGCTGCAGGGTCGTGGCTCCGTGTTGACATGGCCACAGAGGGGCTACTGTCACCGTCACCTTGGGCCCTGTGGGGGTGCGGCTGGGGTGGTCCGTTTGGCGCCGGCGGTGGGGGTGGTCGCCTTGGGAACCGCCTTGGGAGCGAGCTTGGCTTCACGTAGTTCCGGTTCTGGATAGTGCCTCGGTCCATTGCGGTCACGCCCATGCCGGCGCTCGGGAACTTTAATAACAGGGTTTTATTGCAGGGAAATTAAACCCAAAAGCATCAGGGGAGTGGAGTCTTGGGCCCTGTGGGGGTGCGGCTGGGAGGGGCGGTGGTGGTGGTCTGCTTGGCGCCGGCGATGGGGGTGGTGGTGGCGAGCTTGGCTGCAGGGTCGTGGCTCCGTGTTGACATGGCCACAGAGGGGCTACTGTCACCGTCACCTTGGGCCCTGTGGGGGTGCGGCTGGGGTGGTCCGTTTGGCGCCGGCGGTGGGGGTGGTCGCCTTGGGAGCGAGCTTGGCTTCACGTAGTTCCGGTTCTGGATAGTGCCTCGGTCCATTGCGGTCACGCCCATGCCGGCGCTCGGGAACTTTAATAACAGGGTTTTATTGCAGGGAAATTAAACCCAAAAGCATCAGGGGAGTGGAGTCTTGGGCCCTGTGGGGGTGCGGCTGGGAGGGGCGGTGGTGGTGGTCTGCTTGGCGCCGGCGATGGGGGTGGTGGTGGCGAGCTTGGCTGCAGGGTCGTGGCTCCGTGTTGACATGGCCACAGAGGGGCTACTGTCACCGTCACCTTGGGCCCTGTGGGGGTGCGGCTGGGGTGGTCCGTTTGGCGCCGGCGGTGGGGGTGGTCGCCTTGGGAACCGCCTTGGGAGCGAGCTTGGCTTCACGTAGTTCCGGTTCTGGATAGTGCCTCGGTCCATTGCGGTCACGCCCATGCCGGCGCTCGGGAACTTTAATAACAGGGTTTTATTGCAGGGAAATTAAACCCAAAAGCATCAGGGGAGTGTAGTCTTGGGCCCTGTGGGGGTGCGGCTGGGAGGGGCGGTGGTGGTGGTCTGCTTGGCGCCGGCGATGGGGGTGGTGGTGGCGAGCTTGGCTGCAGGGTCGTGGCTCCGTGTTGACATGGCCACAGAGGGGCTACTGTCACCGTCACCTTGGGCCCTGTGGGGGTGCGGCTGGGGTGGTCCGTTTGGCGCCGGCGGTGGGGGTGGTCGCCTTGGGAGCGAGCTTGGCTTCACGTAGTTCCGGTTCTGGATAGTGCCTCGGTCCATTGCGGTCACGCCCATGCCGGCGCTCGGGAACTTTAATAACAGGGTTTTATTGCAGGGAAATTAAACCCAAAAGCATCAGGGGAGTGGAGTCTTGGGCCCTGTGGGGGTGCGGCTGGGAGGGGCGGTGGTGGTGGTCTGCTTGGCGCCGGCGATGGGGGTGGTGGTGGCGAGCTTGGCTGCAGGGTCGTGGCTCCGTGTTGACATGGCCACAGAGGGGCTACTGTCACCGTCACCTTGGGCCCTGTGGGGGTGCGGCTGGGGTGGTCCGTTTGGCGCCGGCGGTGGGGGTGGTCGCCTTGGGAACCGCCTTGGGAGCGAGCTTGGCTTCACGTAGTTCCGGTTCTGGATAGTGCCTCGGTCCATTGCGGTCACGCCCATGCCGGCGCTCGGGAACTTTAATAACAGGGTTTTATTGCAGGGAAATTAAACCCAAAAGCATCAGGGGAGTGGAGTCTTGGGCCCTGTGGGGGTGCGGCTGGGAGGGGCGGTGGTGGTGGTCTGCTTGGCGCCGGCGATGGGGGTGGTGGTGGCGAGCTTGGCTGCAGGGTCGTGGCTCCGTGTTGACATGGCCACAGAGGGGCTACTGTCACCGTCACCTTGGGCCCTGTGGGGGTGCGGCTGGGGTGGTCCGTTTGGCGCCGGCGGTGGGGGTGGTCGCCTTGGGAGCGAGCTTGGCTTCACGTAGTTCCGGTTCTGGATAGTGCCTCGGTCCATTGCGGTCACGCCCATGCCGGCGCTCGGGAACTTTAATAACAGGGTTTTATTGCAGGGAAATTAAACCCAAAAGCATCAGGGGAGTGGAGTCTTGGGCCCTGTGGGGGTGCGGCTGGGAGGGGCGGTGGTGGTGGTCTGCTTGGCGCCGGCGATGGGGGTGGTGGTGGCGAGCTTGGCTGCAGGGTCGTGGCTCCGTGTTGACATGGCCACAGAGGGGCTACTGTCACCGTCACCTTGGGCCCTGTGGGGGTGCGGCTGGGGTGGTCCGTTTGGCGCCGGCGGTGGGGGTGGTCGCCTTGGGAACCGCCTTGGGAGCGAGCTTGGCTTCACGTAGTTCCGGTTCTGGATAGTGCCTCGGTCCATTGCGGTCACGCCCATGCCGGCGCTCGGGAACTTTAATAACAGGGTTTTATTGCAGGGAAATTAAACCCAAAAGCATCAGGGGAGTGGAGTCTTGGGCCCTGTGGGGGTGCGGCTGGGAGGGGCGGTGGTGGTGGTCTGCTTGGCGCCGGCGATGGGGGTGGTGGTGGCGAGCTTGGCTGCAGGGTCGTGGCTCCGTGTTGACATGGCCACAGAGGGGCTACTGTCACCGTCACCTTGGGCCCTGTGGGGGTGCGGCTGGGGTGGTCCGTTTGGCGCCGGCGGTGGGGGTGGTCGCCTTGGGAGCGAGCTTGGCTTCACGTAGTTCCGGTTCTGGATAGTGCCTCGGTCCATTGCGGTCACGCCCATGCCGGCGCTCGGGAACTTTAATAACAGGGTTTTATTGCAGGGAAATTAAACCCAAAAGCATCAGGGGAGTGGAGTCTTGGGCCCTGTGGGGGTGCGGCTGGGAGGGGCGGTGGTGGTGGTCTGCTTGGCGCCGGCGATGGGGGTGGTGGTGGCGAGCTTGGCTGCAGGGTCGTGGCTCCGTGTTGACATGGCCACAGAGGGGCTACTGTCACCGTCACCTTGGGCCCTGTGGGGGTGCGGCTGGGGTGGTCCGTTTGGCGCCGGCGGTGGGGGTGGTCGCCTTGGGAACCGCCTTGGGAGCGAGCTTGGCTTCACGTAGTTCCGGTTCTGGATAGTGCCTCGGTCCATTGCGGTCACGCCCATGCCGGCGCTCGGGAACTTTAATAACAGGGTTTTATTGCAGGGAAATTAAACCCAAAAGCATCAGGGGAGTGGAGTCTTGGGCCCTGTGGGGGTGCGGCTGGGAGGGGCGGTGGTGGTGGTCTGCTTGGCGCCGGCGATGGGGGTGGTGGTGGCGAGCTTGGCTGCAGGGTCGTGGCTCCGTGTTGACATGGCCACAGAGGGGCTACTGTCACCGTCACCTTGGGCCCTGTGGGGGTGCGGCTGGGGTGGTCCGTTTGGCGCCGGCGGTGGGGGTGGTCGCCTTGGGAACCGCCTTGGGAGCGAGCTTGGCTTCACGTAGTTCCGGTTCTGGATAGTGCCTCGGTCCATTGCGGTCACGCCCATGCCGGCGCTCGGGAACTTTAATAACAGGGTTTTATTGCAGGGAAATTAAACCCAAAAGCATCAGGGGAGTGGAGTCTTGGGCCCTGTGGGGGTGCGGCTGGGAGGGGCGGTGGTGGTGGTCTGCTTGGCGCCGGCGATGGGGGTGGTGGTGGCGAGCTTGGCTGCAGGGTCGTGGCTCCGTGTTGACATGGCCACAGAGGGGCTACTGTCACCGTCACCTTGGGCCCTGTGGGGGTGCGGCTGGGGTGGTCCGTTTGGCGCCGGCGGTGGGGGTGGTCGCCTTGGGAACCGCCTTGGGAGCGAGCTTGGCTTCACGTAGTTCCGGTTCTGGATAGTGCCTCGGTCCATTGCGGTCACGCCCATGCCGGCGCTCGGGAACTTTAATAACAGGGTTTTATTGCAGGGAAATTAAACCCAAAAGCATCAGGGGAGTGGAGTCTTGGGCCCTGTGGGGGTGCGGCTGGGAGGGGCGGTGGTGGTGGTCTGCTTGGCGCCGGCGATGGGGGTGGTGGTGGCGAGCTTGGCTGCAGGGTCGTGGCTCCGTGTTGACATGGCCACAGCCACACCTGGCTCAACTTCGGGGGCTCCTGTGAGGGGCTACTGTCACCGTCACCTTGGGCCCTGTGGGGGTGCGGCTGGGAGGGGCGGTGGTGGTGGTCTGCTTGGCGCCGGCGATGGGGGTGGTGGTGGCGAGCTTGGCTGCAGGGTCGTGGCTCCGTGTTGACATGGCCACAGCCACACCTGGCTCAACTTCGGGGGCTCCTGTGAGGGGCTACTGTCACCGTCACCTTGGGCCCTGTGGGGGTGCGGCTGGGAGGGGCGGTGGTGGTGGTCTGCTTGGCACCGGCGATGGGGGTGGTGGTGGCGAGCTTGGCTGCAGGGTCGTGGCTCCGTGTTGACATGGCCACTTCGGGGGCTCCTGTGAGGGGCTACTGTCACCATCACCTTGGGCCCTGTGGGGGTGCGGCTGGGAGGGGCGGTGGTGGTGGTCCGTTTGGCGCCGGCGGTGGGGGTGGTCGCCTTGGGAACCGCCTTGGGAGCGAGCTTGGCTTCACGTAGTTCCGGTTCTGGATAGTGCCTCGGTGCGGTCACGCCCATGCCGGCGCTCGGGAACTTTAATAACAGGGTTTTATTGCAGGGAAATTAAACCCAAAAGCATTAGGGGAGTGGAGGCCCCCAGTGTATGCTTTGAAAAATTCTGGCACTTGGACAAATATAGTTGGTGACCCCTGCCATACAGAATGACAATAGCATCATAACAGATAAGTCCCATTCTTTTCCTAATAAACATTTGAATTATTTGCATTATTTTTCTATTGTGACACAGAGAATAAACAACTCTTTGGATGGTTTTCATGTTCAATATGTGTGTGCCAAATGTCTGAGAGCCTTGAACAGATGCTTGCTGTGAAACTCAATCCTTTTATATGTAGACAAAGATACTGTCTCTGTTGATGCCCCAGTTTTCCCAAGACCTCAAAATATTCTTTATTTTTGTAAAAGGAAAAAAAAGGATTGACCATAACAGGAAATAATCTCACACAAAATGCTGAAAAATAGAATCTCTGCTTTCAAAGCACATTTTATTCCATTTAGAATGTAAAGTGTTAACAGAGAGATCCTGCATTAGCATGCCATGTCATTTGCATACAACTTGACTAATAACACTTTATTTGAACTTTACAGTATGTAATAACAATGTCATACTGCGGTCATAATCATGATACAACATTTGTTATGTTATGTTATAAAATAGCATGGCATCTTAAGTTACTGAATGTTAAATGCAAATACACACTGTATTATTATTTTAGGAAAGGGCTCAACAAGCCCAACACCAACGAAGAGTGACCAATGACTTGTTAGTGGATTTCATCACTCAGGACAAAGGCTTACTGCAACATCTTGAAGTGAGTTTGCAACTGAAATGTCTAAGTAAAGTGACACATTTAAGCATAATATAAATAATGAAAGTGAAATGTTTTATATTTGTGTAGTGATTGTACATTTACATAGAGCATCCTCCCAACAAACTATATATTTGCAGGCAATCATGGCAGGACAAGTCAAGTCTCTTTGGGCAAAAAAGAAGGCCACAGGCGTTATGATAGGTCTAACCTCTAGGCTACCCTTGTACAGTACTGTATATCATATGAGGGGAAAGCACGTGATAGTGTGCACAAAATCCCCAACTTGTCCTCCCTCCCATTATTTTGAATATATTTACTTTTCATAGCATATTTGGCCCATTAAACGGCAACTCTACCTCCTGCGCCACAGCCGCCCCAGTTCAAAGTTTAACATCCTCCCTAATGATACTACTACTACTAATAATAATAATAATCCCCTGAAATGGACATGGAGTGTCTGACATTAGCTGATGTGTTTCAGCATGGGTGCACGATTTGAAGAGGCCACCAGAACACCCTCCCCTAGAACACCCCTACTGGCCACTAACAACATGTTTGTATGCAAACTAAGTGGCTTTTCAGGACCAAAAACACTGTTCGAAAATGAGACATCTCATTCCCTGAGCACTACTGATTAAACATAGTCATTGCATCATCGGGAAGCTTTTGGACAGCTGCTTTTTTGGGGGTTTTCTTACCGACTGGATTGATGGCGATGAGAGTGCCTTTGTGCCAGGTCTTGGTGCGTTTCTTTCCCAGAATGCTCATGTCCATGCGGAGCTCGTCGTCTTTCAGGTTGGGGTTAGGCTGCGTGGGGGTGTTGGTGGGAGCCTGGGACACAAACACCGCTGGCATGGGCAACGGCGGGTGGACGCCACCTAGAAAGGAACGACAAACCCCCCCATTGCCGTGTGTTTAACAGTGTCCTTACTCATGGCGATTCTGGGGTGGGTGGGGGGGTACTGTAGTATGGGGTTGTATGTGTATGGGTGAAAATGCTCTTACCTGGCTGGACTGGTTGCGTTTCGGGTCTGGTAGTGTTAACAAGTTTGTTGACGGTCTGAGACAACTTTTGCATATGATGGGAGGTCCTTTGGGGAGCAGCCGACGCGTCCTTGAACTGTGAAAACAACACAAGCACAAGCACGAGCACACACACACACACACACACACAGATGATGATGCATTATGTATTCAAGCAGGGGCAGAAACATGAAGCAATGATAAAAGGCGGAGTGTGTGTGTGTGTGTGTGTGTTAATTCTCCATTCTCACCGCTGTATCCTTAATAGGTGTTGCAGGTTGCATGGGTGGAACCACTGTGAAAGGGTGGGATGTGGGAAACAGAAATCCATTAATCAAAGAGCTAATGTTCTGTCTGGACAGTCTGAAAATCATGTCTAACAGAGGTACATAGTGGCAAGATGCCAGAGACGACAAAATACTGTCTCATTGGGGGCTACCCTGTTTAGACAAGGTTTGTTTTTGTGTTTTAAGTAGTTGTAGGTAAACATCAAAACGTACGACAGTCCACGGCGATGACGTCATCGTCTTCGTCATCGTCTATCTCGATGACCTCGGAGGTCTCTGCCCCTCCGCCTCCGTCGTCATCTGAACTGCTCTCTCTGTAGGTCAGCCCCACCTTGCGGTAAGCCTGTTTTACTAATGTCTCGCACTCCGCTATGGACCATACACAACTTATTGTGAGTCACCTCATATAACGATTACTCGGGTACACAGAGTAGCGCGTCCATCACAAAACCTTCTTCATGCACTCTGAGAATGTTTTTTTACTTTCAACACAGGCATCATGGCTCCAGATCCTGTTCTTGTCTTCTTGAATCCATTGACAAAGTTAGAAAATAGCATATAGTTCATCTTTACCTTGTGTTACTTGTTATGATAACGCTAAAGCACATGGGCTCCAATTACCAAAGGCAATAAATAAGAACTGCAGGTGGAACACTGGAGTCAGAACAATCATTGAAAAATAGGTATGAAGTGAAGCCAAAATATCTCGATTGCCCCCTGGTGGCTGGTTGGATAATAGGTGTCAGGAGTCTGTTCACACTGATAATAGGCTAATAATCATTAATAACATTAATTTAGTAAGAAAATGAAAATATTAAACAGTAATATGCTAATAGTACTATATACAATAGTATGCCTAAATAAAATAATTATTATATTATATATATATAGATATATATATTAAAGTCCGGCCCCCAGTGTATGCTTTGAAAAATTCTGGCACTTGGACAAATATAGTTGGTGACCCCTGCCATACAGAATGACAATAGCATCATAACAGATAAGTCCCATTCTTTTCCTAATAAACATTTGAATTATTTGCATTATTTTTCTATTGTGACACAGAGAATAAACAACTCTTTGGATGGTTTTCATGTTCAATATGTGTGTGTGCCAAATGTCTGAGAGCCTTGAACAGATGCTTGCTGTGAAACTCAATCCTTTTATATGTAGACAAAGATACTGTCTCTGTTGATGCCCCAGTTTTCCCAAGACCTCAAAATATTCTTTATTTTTGTAAAAGGAAAAAAAAGGATTGACCATAACAGGAAATAATCTCACACAAAATGCTGAAAAATAGAATCTCTGCTTTCAAAGCACATTTTATTCCATTTAGAATGTAAAGTGTTAACAGAGAGATCCTGCATTAGCATGCCATGTCATTTGCATACAACTTGACTAATAACACTTTATTTGAACTTTACAGTATGTAATAACAACGTCATACTGCGGTCATAATCATGATACAACATTTGTTATGTTATGTTATAAAATAGCATGGCATCTTAAGTTACTGAATGTTAAATGCAAATACACACTGTATTATTATTTTAGGAAAGGGCTCAACAAGCCCAACACCAACGAAGAGTGACCAATGACTTGTTAGTGGATTTCATCACTCAGGACAAAGGCTTACTGCAACATCTTGAAGTGAGTTTGCAACTGAAATGTCTAAGTAAAGTGACACATTTAAGCATAATATAAATAATGAAAGTGAAATGTTTTATATTTGTGTAGTGATTGTACATTTACATAGAGCATCCTCCCAACAAACTATATATTTGCAGGCAATCATGGCAGGACAAGTCAAGTCTCTTTGGGCAAAAAAGAAGGCCACAGGCGTTATGATAGGTCTAACCTCTAGGCTACCCTTGTACAGTACTGTATATCATATGAGGGGAAAGCACGTGATAGTGTGCACAAAATCCCCAACTTGTCCTCCCTCCCATTATTTAGAATATATTTACTTTTCATAGCATATTTGGCCCATTAAACGGCAACTCTACCTCCTGCGCCACAGCCGCCCCAGTTCAAAGTTTAACATCCTCCCTAATGATACTACTACTACTACTACTAATAATAATAATAATCCCCTGAAATGGACATGGAGTGTCTGACATTAGCTGATGTGTTTCAGCATGGGTGCACGATTTGAAGAGGCCACCAGAACACCCTCCCCTAGAACACCCCTACTGGCCAGTAACAACATGTTTGTATGCAAACTAAGTGGCTTTTCAGGACCAAAAACACTGTTCGAAAATGAGACATCTCATTCCCTGAGCACTACTGATTAAACATAGTCATTGCATCATCGGGAAGCTTTTGGACAGCTGCTTTTTTGGGGGTTTTCTTACCGACTGGATTGATGGCGATGAGAGTGCCTTTGTGCCAGGTCTTGGTGCGTTTTTTCCCAGAATGCTCATGTCCATGCGGAGCTCGTCGTCTTTCAGGTTGGGGTTAGGCTGCGTGGGGGTGTTGGTGGGAGCCTGGGACACAAACACCGCTGGCATGGGCAACGGCGGGTGGACGCCACCTAGAGAGGAACGACAAACCCCCCCATTGCCGTGTGTTTAACAGTGTCCTTACTCATGGCGATTCTGGGGGGGGTGGGGGGGTACTGTAGTATGGGGTTGTATGTGTATGGGTGAAAATGCTCTTACCTGGCTGGACTGGTTGCGTTTCGGGTCTGGTAGTGTTAACAAGTTTGTTGACGGTCTGAGACAACTTTTGCATATGATGGGAGGTCCTTTGGGGAGCAGCCGACGCGTCCTTGAACTGTGAAAACAACACAAGCACGAGCACACACACACACACACACACAGATGATGATGCATTATGTATTCAAGCAGGGGCAGAAACATGAAGCAATGATAAAAGGCGGAGTGTGTGTGTGTTAATTCTCCATTCTCACCGCTGTATCCTTAATAGGTTTTGCAGGTTGCATGGGTGGAACCACTGTGAAAGGGTGGGATGTGGGAAACAGAAATCCATTAATCAAAGAGCTAATGTTCTGTCTGGACAGTCTGAAAATCATGTCTAACAGAGGTACATAGTGGCAAGATGCCAGAGACGACAAAATACTGTCTCATTGGGGGCTACCCTGTTTAGACAAGGTTTGTTTTTGTGTTTTAAGTAGTTGTAGGTAAACATCAAAACGTACGACAGTCCACGGCGATGACGTCATCGTCTTCGTCATCGTCTATCTCGATGACCTCGGAGGTCTCTGCCCCTCCGCCTCCGTCGTCATCTGAACTGCTCTCTCTGTAGGTCAGCCCCACCTTGCGGTAAGCCTGTTTTACTAATGTCTCGCACTCCGCTATGGACCATACACAACTTATTGTGAGTCACCTCATATAACGATTACTCGGGTACACAGAGTAGCGCGTCCATCACAAAACCTTCTTCATGCACTCTGAGAATGTTTTTTTACTTTCAACACAGGCATCATGGCTCCAGATCCTGTTCTTGTCTTCTTGAATCCATTGACAAAGTTAGAAAATAGCATATAGTTCATCTTTACCTTGTGTTACTTGTTATGATAACGCTAAAGCACATGGGCTCCAATTACCAAAGGCAATAAATAAGAACTGCAGGTGGAACACTGGAGTCAGAACAATCATTGAAAAATAGGTATGAAGTGAAGCCAAAATATCTCGATTGCCCCCTGGTGGCTGGTTGGATAATAGGTGTCAGGAGTCTGTTCACACTGATAATAGGCTAATAATCATTAATAACATTAATTTAGTAAGAAAATGAAAATATTAAACAGTAATATGCTAATAGTACTATATACAATAGTATGCCTAAATAAAATAATTATTATATTATATAGATATAGATATATATATTAAAGTCCGGCCCCCAGTGTATGCTTTGAAAAATTCTGGCACTTGGACAAATATAGTTGGTGACCCCTGCCATACAGAATGACAATAGCATCATAACAGATAAGTCCCATTCTTTTCCTAATAAACATTTGAATTATTTGCATTATTTTTCTATTGTGACACAGAGAATAAACAACTCTTTGGATGGTTTTCATGTTCAATATGTGTGTGCCAAATGTCTGAGAGCCTTGAACAGATGCTTGCTGTGAAACTCAATCCTTTTATATGTAGACAAAGATACTGTCTCTGTTGATGCCCCAGTTTTCCCAAGACCTCAAAATATTCTTTATTTTTGTAAAAGGAAAAAAAAGGATTGACCATAACAGGAAATAATCTCACACAAAATGCTGAAAAATAGAATCTCTGCTTTCAAAGCACATTTTATTCCATTTAGAATTTAAAGTGTTAACAGAGAGATCCTGCATTAGCATGCCATGTCATTTGCATACAACTTGACTAATAACACTTTATTTGAACTTTACAGTATGTAATAACAATGTCATACTGCGGTCATAATCATGATACAACATTTGTTATGTTATGTTATAAAATAGCATGGCATCTTAAGTTACTGAATGTTAAATGCAAATACACACTGTATTATTATTTTAGGAAAGGGCTCAACAAGCCCAACACCAACGAAGAGTGACCAATGACTTGTTAGTGGATTTCATCACTCAGGACAAAGGCTTACTGCAACATCTTGAAGTGAGTTTGCAACTGAAATGTCTAAGTAAAGTGACACATTTAAGCATAATATAAATAATGAAAGTGAAATGTTTTATATTTGTGTAGTGATTGTACATTTACATAGAGCATCCTCCCAACAAACTATATATTTGCAGGCAATCATGGCAGGACAAGTCAAGTCTCTTTGGGCAAAAAAGAAGGCCACAGGCGTTATGATAGGTCTAACCTCTAGGCTACCCTTGTACAGTACTGTATATCATATGAGGGGAAAGCACGTGATAGTGTGCACAAAATCCCCAACTTGTCCTCCCTCCCATTATTTAGAATATATTTACTTTTCATAGCATATTTGGCCCATTAAACGGCAACTCTACCTCCTGCGCCACAGCCGCCCCAGTTCAAAGTTTAACATCCTCCCTAATGATACTACTACTACTACTACTAATAATAATAATAATCCCCTGAAATGGACATGGAGTGTCTGACATTAGCTGATGTGTTTCAGCATGGGTGCACGATTTGAAGAGGCCACCAGAACACCCTCCCCTAGAACACCCCTACTGGCCAGTAACAACATGTTTGTATGCAAACTAAAAACCAAAAACACTGTTCGAAAATGAGACATCTCATTCCCTGAGCACTACTGATTAAACATAGTCATTGCATCATCGGGAAGCTTTTGGACAGCTGCTTTTTGGGGGGTTTTCTTACCGACTGGATTGATGGCGATGAGAGTGCCTTTGTGCCAGGTCTTGGTGCGTTTCTTTCCCAGAATGCTCATGTCCATGCGGAGCTCGCCGTCTTTCAGGTTGGGGTTAGGCTGCGTGGGGGTGTTGGTGGGAGCCTGGGACACAAACACTGCTGGCATGGGCAACGGCGGGTGGACGCCACCTAGAGAGGAACGACAAACCCCCCCATTGCCGTGTGTTTAACAGTGTCCTTACTCATGGCGATTCTGGGGGGGGGGTACTGTAGTATGGGGTTGTATGTGTATGGGTGAAAATGCTCTTACCTGGCTGGACTGGTTGCGTTTCGGGTCTTTGATTGATTGATTGAAAACTTTATTAGAAGATTTGCAGGAGTAGGTACATGAAAGTACATATTACATACAAGGTCAACTAACAGGATAAAAACCCAAGAAAGCCACTGGCTTATTTCAATTGGGGTCCTTGATTCTCAATTCATCGTTACATGTAAGACAGACAAAAAAAAAAACTAGTACTATCTACAAGACAATACAGACAAATAACTAGTACTATCTACAAGATAAACATACATTCATCATGGGAGGAACAATATAACAAAACATTAGGTATGTACAGCGGGTAGGACAGGTGGGGACATACACCACAGGTGGGGGCGGGGGACAAAACACAAAGTATGTACAGTGGGTAGTTCGGGTCTTTTAATCTGATTTTTGATTTAGAGGGTCCAGTTACGGATTGCAGCCTCCTGTAAATGTTTTTTGAGAGTGGTTTTGAAGGTGGGCAGTGTTTTGCACTCCTTTAAGATTATAGGAAGGGCGTTCCACATTTTTACTGCATAGTTTGCAAACGAGTTTAACCCCTTGTTTGTGGTGCAACGCGGTTGAACGTGGTTCGTGGAGCTTCCTCTGGTATTGTATGTGTGGACGTTGTTCACTTTTTGGAAGTATGTTGACAGGTACTTGGGTGTCTTTGTGGTGTAGCGTATCTTGAAGACCAGGCCCAGTGCAAGCTGCTGCACTCTGTCAACTACTCGTAGCCAACCAAGGCTCAAAAAATGAGCAGCGGTTAGATGTGTCCTAGGGTTGAGGCCTAGCAGAAGCCTAACCAGTTTATTTTGGGCTGTCTGGAGTCTTGTTTTTTGGGCCTTTGTGGTTCTATAGTACCATGATGTTACGGCATAGTCGAAGTGACATTGAATGAGAGCTCCTGATAGGGTCCTCAGTGTGTTTTTACTGACAAGTGAGGATATCCTGTACAAGAATCTAGTTCTATGGTTCACTTTTTTGATTACTTTTGCTGCCATTTTATCTCCGGAAAGATTTGCCTCTAAGATGGAGCCCAGGTATGTAATATCCTCTTTTCTTGTGATATTAATGTTACCCACTTTTATTTTGAAATTTACAGCCTTTCTGAGTTTAGATGGGGATCCGTATAGGATGGTTTCAGTTTTACCTAGGTGTATTGATAGTTTATTGTCAGCTAGCCAGATGCAGATTCTACTCAGTTCAGTGCTTAGCGCTTTTTCCACCTGCAATATGTCCCTGTCAGAGACCAGCAGAGCCGAGTCATCCGCGAACAGGAACAAATTGCAATCACATGCTGATGACATGTCATTCACATATATTAGGAACAGTAAAGGTCCCAATATGCTTCCTTGTGGAACGCCGCAGGTCACTGGGAGGGGGGGGGACAGTGTTCCGTTCACACTAACCACCTGTTCCCTCCCCTCTAAGTAGGATTGCATCCAGCTCA
Organism: Nansenia antarctica; assembly: GCF_963989245.1. NCBI lineage: Eukaryota > Metazoa > Chordata > Actinopteri > Argentiniformes > Microstomatidae > Nansenia > Nansenia antarctica. The sequence continues at coordinate 12,509,195 of NC_137674.1, forward strand.
CCGATGTTCTATCGAACCCAATTGCTTTCAGTTTATCTAACAATATGTGGTGATCTACTGTGTCGAAGGCCTTCTGGAGGTCCAGCATGACCATGCCGCAGTACTTGCCCGAGTCCACCTCATGGTTGATGTGGTCGTTCAAATAGAGAAGGCATGTGTCAGTGGAATGGGATGTTCTGAATCCTGATTGAAATTCATACATCAGATTTTTTTCGGTAAGGTACCTATCAACCTGTTCATAAACTATTTTTCCATAAGTTTCGAGATGGAATTAAGAATAGAAACAGGTCGGTAGTTGCCTGGGTCTAATTTGCTTCCTTTTTTATACAGTGGGGTTACCCTTGCTATTTTAAAGTCAAGGGGGACGTGTCCCTGTTTGATGGAGAGGTTTATTATGTGGGTGATGATTGGGGTAATGGAGGCAGCTGAGTCTTTTAGAAATCTGGCTGGAATATTGTCATGGCCCGTGGCCTTTTCTGAGTGTAGAGCGCCCAGTTTTTTCAACACCTCATCGTTTGACACCATGGAGAGTTTAAAATCATCTTTGCGTACACCCAGTTTATTGTAGAACGCACGGATGTGCTCTACACCATAACGCCCTGAGTGGGGTGGTAGATTGTTAACTAATTTAGTGGCTATGGTTGTAAAGAAAGTGTTTAAGCACTTAGCCACATCCAGCTTGTCTGTAAAGAGAGAATCTCCAGATTTTATGCTGATGTTTGTAGACCTGGTTTTGAGTTTTTGACTGCAACCTAGTTGGCTATTAAGTAGCTTCCAAAGGTCACATGGTTTGTTTAAGTTTTCTTCGATTTTGTTATCGAGGTATTTTTTCTTAGCAGATTTGGTCATGGTAATTACCTGATTGCATAGTTTGTTGCATTGTTTTTTAATTTTCTCAAAGTGGGTTTTGTGATCTTCGTTTAAGTGTTTCACTAATTTTGATTTGCATTTTTGAACTTCAGAGCATTTTAGGTCTCTGACTTTCATAGCATTTAGAATGTCCGAATTCATCCATGGTTCCGATCTGGCTTTAACCCTGGTGGTTCTCATGGGGGCTATACTGTCAATAATATTTAGGAATTTGGTTTTGAAACCTAGCCATGCCTCCTCAACCTGTGTGCTTTTTAGTTCATCTAACCAGTCTTGATTCTCCAGTTTATGGTTTAAGGCCTCACTAGAATAGGATTTAAGGGATCTAGTGGTTACAGTTTTATGACCGCCAGCCTTGGGTTTATGTTTTTTACGAGTGCAAAAGATCATGTAATGATCACTTAGCCCACATACAATAACCCCACTCTTGGAGATGTTGGACTCATCCGATGTTAGAATGAGATCTATGGTGGTTTGAGTAGAAATACACACCCTAGTGGGTTTGGTAATTTGTTGGCGGAGACCGTGTAATTCAGAAAACCTAGTGAAGGATTTGAAGACGGATGCTTCATTTCTGAGCATGTCCGTGTTCCAATCCCCAATAAGAATCTTTTCCACGGATTGCAGGGGGTACGTGGAAAGATTTGGAATTATAATTTATTTCCCTTTCCAAAAAAATAATTAAATATAGTCGTTTCATAAACCTGTTGTTAAAATGGTACGCTGCAACTTAAGTTCCTCCCCGACAGGTGATGACTGTAACACAAGTGGTAGTCACGTCACATTTAAATCACGTTCATGATCATTTACGTGCGCACGTCAGCTAGGCCTGTCAGTATACTGCAAAGATGGACAGATGGCTAAAACGACCAGCTACAGTAACGGTCAGATCAGAGGCAGATCAGACGGTCAGATCAGAGGCAGATCAGACGGTCAGATCAGAGAAAAAAAGGACCCCGCTATTATTTGGAAACATATGTTTTGTGGGGATTTACATGTACATCGGCTGATCCACCACAGCCACAGTGCTTTTTCTGCGGCGAAGTCCTGGCTAATAATTCAATGAAGCCAGCCCATTTACAGCGACACCAGAGCACCAAACACCTAGCAACTGTTGGTAAAACTGACGACTTTTTCAAGCGAAAACTGTCAGAGTTCAAGTCAAGTCAGGCTACACTGAAAAAAGCGGCAAGTGTGTCAAGCAAAGCACTGGAGGCGTCCTATGCTGTTTCATTACTAGTGGCTAAGTCAAAAACCCCACATTCAATCGCCGAAGATCTGATTTTGCCTGCGCTATGATTTTGGCTAAAACTATGCTGGACAAGAAAGCAGCTGACGCGCTCAAGTTGGTACCATTATCAAACAATACCGTCTCCCGTCGGATTGATGATATGTCCATAAATATTGTCGGACAAGTGGTGGATAAAATGAAGCAAGCAGGTCAGTTCGCTTTTCAATTAGATGAAATGACCGACGTTAGTGGGGAGGCTCAGCTGCTGGCTTTTGTGCGTTATAAAGAAGAGTCGGACATAAATGAGCATATCTTGTTTTGCAAGATGCTGCCAGGAAAGACAACTGGCGAGGAAATATTTCTGATTATTGACAGCTTCTTCAAAGACAACGATCTGGAGTGGAAATCCTGCAGTCACATCTGTACCGATGGAGCGGCAGCAATGACGGTTAAGGTGCGTGGGCTGCTTGGGCGTGTGATGAAGGTGAACCCCGAAATTAAGTGGATGCACTGTATTATTCACCGGGAGGCACTCGCCAGCAAAAGGATGAGCCCCGAGTTAAGTGCAGTTATGGATGACGCAGTTAAGGTGATTAACTTCATTCAGTCCCGGCCAATGAACCACAGACTGTTTCAAACTCTTTGTCATGGCAGCGGGTCAGAGCATGAGCAGCTACTGCTTCACACAGACGTTTGCTGGCTGTCTCGTGGCAAAACGCTGCTGCGGCTCTATGAATTGCGCATCGAGGTGTTTGCTTTCCTGACAGAAAACGACCACCCTCTTGCAGCCCTGTTTGAGGATGCAGTGTGGGTTGCGCAGCTGGCATATCTTGCTGATGTCTTCACTAAGCTGAATGAGCTCAACCTTTCACTTCAGGGCAAGTACTCACACATCCTTAACATGTATGACAAAGTGAATGGATTCATAAAGAAGGTTAAATTAAGCTCGCTCCCAAGGCGGTTCCCAAGGCGACCACCCCCACCGCCGGCGCCAAACGGACCACCACCACCGCCCCTCCCAGCCGCACCCCCACAGGGCCCACGGTGACGGTGACAGTAGCCCCTCACAGGAGCCCCCGAAGTTGAGCCAGGTGTGGCTGTGGCCATGTCAACACGGAGCCACGACCCTGCAGCCAAGCTCGCCACCACCACCCCCATCGCCGGTGCCAAGCAGACCACCACCACCGCCCCTCCCAGCCGCACCCCCACAGGGCCCAAGGTGACGGTGACAGTAGCCCCTCAGGAGCCCCTCACAGGAGCCCCCGAAGTTGAGCCAGGTGTGGCTGTGGCCATGTCAACACGGAGCCACGACCCTGCAGCCAAGCTCGCCACCACCACCCCCATCGCCGGCGCCAAGCAGACCACCACCACCGCCCCTCCCAGCCGCACCCCCACAGGGCCCAAGACTCCACTCCCCTGATGCTTTTGGGTTTAATTTCCCTGCAATAAAACCCTGTTATTAAAGTTCCCGAGCGCCGGCATGGGCGTGACCGCACCGAGGCACTATCCAGAACCGGAACTACGTGAAGCCAAGCTCGCTCCCAAGGCGGTTCCCAAGGCGACCACCCCCACCGCCGGCGCCAAACGGACCACCACCACCGCCCCTCCCAGCCGCACCCCCACAGGGCCCAAGGTGACGGTGACAGTAGCCCCTCAGGAGCCCCTCACAGGAGCCCCCGAAGTTGAGCCAGGTGTGGCTGTGGCCATGTCAACACGGAGCCACGACCCTGCAGCCAAGCTCGCCACCACCACCCCCATCGCCGGCGCCAAGCAGACCACCACCACCGCCCCTCCCAGCCGCACCCCCACAGGGCCCAAGACTCCACTCCCCTGATGCTTTTGGGTTTAATTTCCCTGCAATAAAACCCTGTTATTAAAGTCCGATTGGCTTCAAATGGAAGCCAAAAATGAAAAACAATGTGATCCATTGGACACTCAATAGACTCTTGCCAAAGCCATCTCTTTCCCTGCGGTAGGTGTCTTGGTGTTAATTGGATACTGTTGTTCGTGTTGGGATTGATATAGGAAATCAGCAGCAACAGGATTAGTTCTCTCTGTAGCCTGGAGCACATCGCCAAGATCAAGAGCACAGAGAGCATGAAGCCCAGAGACCTGCACAGGCTGGGGGACAAGTACGACTCCATCTTCATCAGCAACGAGAGCTACCGGAGCGCCCGGCTGGCTGCCGGGGCCTGCTTCAACACAGCGCAGGCCATCCTCACAGGACAGGTACTGTAGAGCAGTGGTTCCCAACCGGCGGTACGCGGACCCCTAGGGGTACGTGAGGGGATTGCAGGGGGTACGTGGAAAGATTTGGAATTATAATTTATTTCCCTTTCCAAAAAAATAATTAAATATAGTCGTTTCATAAACCTGTTGTTAAAATGGTACGCTGCAACTTAAGTTCCTCCCCGACAGGTGATGACTAACACAAGTGGTAGTCACGTCACATTTAAATCACGTTCATGATCATTTACGTGCGCACGTCAGCTAGGCCTGTCAGTATACCGCAAAGATGGACAGATGGCTAAAACGACCAGCTACAGTAACGGGCAGATCAGAGGCAGATCAGACGGTCAGATCAGAGGCAGATCAGACGGTCAGATCAGAGAAAAAAAGAAAAAAAGGACCCCGCTATTATTTGGAAACATATGTTTTGTGGGGATTTACATGTACATCGGCTGATCCACCACAGCCACAGTGCTTTTTCTGCGGCGAAGTCCTGGCTAATAATTCAATGAAGCCAGCCCATTTACAGCGACACCAGAGCACCAAACACCTAGCAACTGTTGGTAAAACTGACGACTTTTTCAAGCGAAAACTGTCAGAGTTCAAGTCAAGTCAGGCTACACTGAAAAAAGCGGCAAGTGTGTCAAGCAAAGCACTGGAGGCGTCCTATGCTGTTTCATTACTAGTGGCTAAGTCAAAAACCCCACATTCAATCGCCGAAGATCTGATTTTGCCTGCCGCTATGATTTTGGCTAAAACTATGCTGGACAAGAAAGCAGCTGACGCGCTCAAGTTGGTACCATTATCAAACAATACCGTCTCCCGTCGGATTGATGATATGTCCATAAATATTGTCGGACAAGTGGTGGATAAAATGAAGCAAGCAGGTCAGTTCGCTTTGCAATTAGATGAAATGACCGACGTTAGTGGGGAGGCTCAGCTGCTGGCTTTTGTGCATTATAAAGAAGAGTCGGACATAAATGAGCATATCTTGTTTTGCAAGATGCTGCCAGGAAAGACAACTGGCGAGGAAATATTTCTGATTATTGACAGCTTCTTCAAAGACAACGATCTGGAGTGGAAATCCTGCAGTCACATCTGTACCGATGGAGCGGCAGCAATGACGGTTAAGGTGCGTGGGCTGCTTGGGCGTGTGATGAAGGTGAACCCCGAAATTAAGTGGATGCACTGTATTATTCACCGGGAGGCACTCGCCAGCAAAAGGATGAGCCCGAGTTAAGTGCAGTTATGGATGACGCAGTTAAGGTGATTAACTTCATTCAGTCCCGGCCAATGAACCACAGACTGTTTCAAACTCTTTGTCATGGCAGCGGGTCAGAGCATGAGCAGCTACTGCTTCACACAGACGTTCGCTGGCTGTCTCGTGGCAAAACGCTGCTGCGGCTCTATGAATTGCGCATCGAGGTGTTTGCTTTCCTGACAGAAAACGACCACCCTCTTGCAGCCCTGTTTGAGGATGCAGTGTGGGTTGCGCAGCTGGCATATCTTGTTGATGTCTTCACTAAGCTGAATGAGCTCAACCTTTCACTTCAGGGCAAGTACTCACACATCCTTAACATGTATGACAAAGTGAATGGATTCATAAAGAAGGTTAAATTAAGCTCGCTCCCAAGGCGGTTCCCAAGGCGACCACCCCCACCGCCGGCGCCAAACGGACCACCACCACCGCCCCTCCCAGCCGCACCCCCACAGGGCCCAAGGTGACGGTGACAGTAGCCCCTCACAGGAGCCCCCGAAGTTGAGCCAGGTGTGGCTGTGGCCATGTCAACACGGAGCCACGACCCTGCAGCCAAGCTCGCCACCACCACCCCCATCGCCGGTGCCAAGCAGACCACCACCACCGCCCCTCCCAGCCGCACCCCCACAGGGCCCAAGACTCCACTCCCCTGATGCTTTTGGGTTTAATTTCCCTGCAATAAAACCCTGTTATTAAAGTTCCCGAGCGCCGGCATGGGCGTGACCGCACCGAGGCACTATCCAGAACCGGAACTACGTGAAGCCAAGCTCGCTCCCAAGGCGGTTCCCAAGGCGACCACCCCCACCGCCGGCGCCAAACGGACCACCACCACCGCCCCTCCCAGCCGCACCCCCACAGGGCCCAAGGTGACGGTGACAGTAGCCCCTCAGGAGCCCCTCACAGGAGCCCCCGAAGTTGAGCCAGGTGTGGCTGTGGCCATGTCAACACGGAGCCACGACCCTGCAGCCAAGCTCGCCACCACCACCCCCATCGCCGGTGCCAAGCAGACCACCACCACGGCCCCTCCCAGCCGCACCCCCACAGGGCCCAAGGTGACGGTGACAGTAGCCCCTCACAGGAGCCCCCGAAGTTGAGCCAGGTGTGGCTGTAGCCATGTCAACACGGAGCCACGACCCTGCAGCCAAGCTCGCCACCACCACCCCCATCGCCGGCGCCAAGCAGACCACCACCACCGCCCCTCCCAGCCGCACCCCCACAGGGCCCAAGACTCCACTCCCCTGATGCTTTTGGGTTTAATTTCCCTGCAATAAAACCCTGTTATTAAAGTTCCCGAGCGCCGGCATGGGCGTGACCGCACCGAGGCACTATCCAGAACCGGAACTACGTGAAGCCAAGCTCGCTCCCAAGGCGGTTCCCAAGGCGACCACCCCCACCGCCGGTGCCAAACGGACCACCACCACCGCCCCTCCCAGCCGCACCCCCACAGCAGGGGTGCAAACTGGTGATGGCCCAAAAAGGTGACACATTTTTTTTTGCGGCTAACCTCAGGGGAGGGGATAGCGCTAGCACTAATGGTGTAAAATAGATATGATGATGCATGTCTAAGTAGCGGCAGCCCTGACCTTAATACCTGCAGAATTACTTTGAAAACAGTTTACCGTGACTGTGTTCTCGTAGGCCAAACACCCATCTCTGCAATTCAAGTTACATAACAGATATGCCTCAAACAAACATTGTTTGCATAACAATTTGTGCAGGATTATTATGCTAAAGTTGAGAAAAACGAACTTTCACATTAACTAGCCTAAATGGAAAGTCAACAAGGCTCCAGTAGAATTCTCTTTTCAAGACCCTAATCTTTCTCAAAGACAATTTGAATCTAACACACAAGGTATGACCTGGCAGGGGTATACCTGCCTGCATCTGCAAGGGTTTATTTGCAGTAGTAATGGGGACTGAGGTTATGATGATGTACAATAAAGCTGAATCATAAAAGTTGATGCAACCAGGGTAAAATTATAAATTACTACCGTTGAGCATACTGTATATTTCACATGTCTCTTGATATAGCTTATTTTATTCAGGGGTGCAAACTGGTGATGGCCCAAAAAGGTGACACATTTTTTTGTTGTTGCAGCTAACCTAAGAGGGGGGATAGCTCTAGCACTAATGGTGTTAAATAGATACCGCTAGCACTAACGGTGGTCTAACAATGATGCGTGTGTAAGTAGCAGCAGCCCTGACCTTAACACCTGCAGAATTACTTCGAAAACAGTTTACTGTGACTGTGTTCTCTATGCTGTCTGGAATTGTACCTAGCTCCCTGAAGCTAAAAGTTATTTCAACAGCAGCAGAGTTTAGCAGCCAGGGAGATTAGTTAGCTCGCGCATCATGTGACTTGGATAAGACTTAGACCCCCCCCCTCCCAACCCCAAATATGTTTTTTGCAGATCTATACAATTCACATGGATGACATTTTAGATAAAAACGGCTAATTTAGCAGAAAGGTGACACGTTTGCACCCCTGCCACAGGGCCCAAGGTGACGGTGACAGTAGCCCCTCAGGAGCCCCTCACAGGAGCCCCCGAAGTTGAGCCAGGTGTGGCTGTGGCCATGTCAACACGGAGCCACGACCCTGCAGCCAAGCTCGCCACCACCACCCCCATCGCCGGTGCCAAGCAGACCACCACCACCGCCCCTCCCAGCCGCACCCCCACAGGGCCCAAGGTGACGGTGACAGTAGCCCCTCACAGGAGCCCCCGAAGTTGAGCCAGGTGTGGCTGTGGCCATGTCAACACGGAGCCACGACCCTGCAGCCAAGCTCGCCACCACCACCCCCATCGCCGGCGCCAAGCAGACCACCACCACCGCCCCTCCCAGCCACACCCCCACAGGGCCCAAGACTCCACTCCCCTGATGCTTTTGGGTTTAATTTCCCTGCAATAAAACCCTGTTATTAAAGTCCGATTGGCTTCAAATGGAAGCCAAAAATGAAAAACAATGTGATCCATTGGACACTCAATAGACTCTTGCCAAAGCCATCTCTTTCCCTGCGGTAGGTGTCTTGGTGTTAATTGGATACTGTTGTTCGTGTTGGGATTGATATAGGAAATCAGCAGCAACGGGATTAGTTCTCTCTGTAGCCTGGAGCACATCGCCAAGATCAAGAGCACAGAGAGCATGAAGCCCAGAGACCTGCACAGGCTGGGGGACAAGTACGACTCCATCTTCATCAGCAACGAGAGCTACCGGAGCGCCCGGCTGGCTGCCGGGGCCTGCTTCAACACAGCGCAGGCCATCCTCACAGGACAGGTACTGTAGAGGACACACTCCTCTCCTTCCTGAGCTGGACCTGCTCTCTCTGTGTTCGCCTGTATCCACATGTCAGCGTAAATACTTCAGTGTCATTTTGTCGGTTTGTTGATGTGTTTTTTTCTAAGGTGGTTTCAAGTCCGATTCCACTCCCTTTTGTATTTATTTTTTTCCCCTTAAGATGAGAAAGAGAAAGGGAGATGAAGAAACTAGATGAGAGTGAGTCTGTTTAAGCAATAACAAGTGTGATGCCCCTCACCTTTTGTGTTTTTTTTAAATAGTTTTTGCAGCAGAGAACTTTTACCGACAACTTTTATTCATGACAAAAGTGCCTCACCTTTACATGCATGAATTGAAATAATGGGACTGACTTATCACACAGTCTTCAAGCTAAACACTTTTGTTGGTTTAACACACACAACACTGTGACTAATAGATCCAAGAGCACAGTATGATACATGCAATACAGTTGCTGAAAAAAAAAGCCTGAGGGATTTGTTCCATTAATTGCTACCCAATTCATGAGCTGACCGAAAGTGTGCCTTTCAGCCGTTTCTGCTGCTTTGTTCTTACAGTCAATTGGAGCCACGTTTAGTTGTTTCCTAATTCAAAGACATGAGGTTAAAGCAAGTCCAATACTGGCATTCTTTGAATGATACAATTGCTTTATTTCGAATGGTAAGATTCGTTCTATATTTTCAGAAGAAATACAGGTGCACTGATATGTCCATAAGATGATACAGTACAATGTACAGTATGATGTGTTTTTTTGTGGTTTTCATGTGAAATGTTGATTGAAATCCAGCTTTAATTTTGCATGGATGTTTGTTCATTGTCTGTTAATTGAAAATAATAAAAAAACTATTAATCATAAAAGTTGTCCGTCTTTTTTTTCAGATGCCTCGTCACGTACTCCTCTGATAGAGCATGATGTGGATGTTGGGGATGCAACACCCATCCGGCAGCGTTTTTATTGGGTTAGACCTCCAGACTCCTTTCCTCTTCCTAGAATGGAGGATTGTCTGGATCAGTTGAGGTCTTCAATATTTTGACGTGTACGTGGGGGGGTGGCGTTGCTCCGTTGGTGGTCTACACGGACCACAATCCCCTCACCTTTTTGCGATCAGCCATTTTGAGCATTTTGAGCCATGAGCAGGGTTACTGGGAATTTATGAATTCTTGTTTGTTTTTGTTTGGTTATTGGGGGGGATTATTGGGTTTTTGAGGGGGGGAATGTGGCAGCCCTCTCACTCATAACCATATATGGAGGGGTTGATTAGGTGATCTGAGGCACCTGGGGAGTGGCTTACTTAAGCTGGCTGCTCCCTTGATTCTCTCTCTTTGACTTTTGTTTTGACAAACAAACACGGTTGTTTTGACTTCAGACGCTCGAGAGGTGCTTTCGAGAGCCTTTGGCGAGTTGTCAGTCGGATTGTTTGACACGTTTCTCCGGCTGGACTGTGAATGGACAGGAGTTGCTAGAGGGAAGTGACGGTGTAGGAAGGGTATGATGGAGTCGGATGAGGAGGGGGGTGAGCACGCCGGTCGCAACAAGCGGAAAAAACAGGAAAGAGAGGATCAGGTTGGATTAAATGCTATGAGAAAAGATTAAGAGTTAATGGTGTTTGTTTCTCTGGAGAAAGAGGGAGCAACATTTGATGGGTGGAGTCCTATGCAAATAACTAAAACTGTGTATAAGGAAATTGGGGAGGTGAGGAGTGTTAGGAAGTTAAGAAATGGTTCATTGTTGGTGGAGTGCAAGGATGAGGAACAGCTAAAGAAAGCAGTCAAGGTAGCTGTATTGAACGGTCAGAAAGTAAGAAGTGTAAAAGTTCAAAAAGGAAGCAGAGGAGTTATAACCGGTATCCCTGTTAAAGTTTCAGTAGAAGAGGTGAAGGCTAACATTAAAAATGTAAAGGTGAGCGAAGCGAGGAGATTAAAGACTAAAAGAGATGGGATTCTTTGCGATAGTTTATCAATTTTGCTTGCTTTTGAGGAAGAACGCCTCCCAGAGAGAGTGTTCATTGGCTATATGAGCTACGAAGTGAAGGTGTACATACCTCCTCCGTTACGGTGCTACAAGTGTCAAAGATTCGGGCATATAGCGGCAGTGTGCAAAGGGAAGATAAGATGCAGTAAATGTGGAGGAGAACACAAATATGAGGAATGCAGGGAGGGGGCAAATCAAAAATGTTGTAATTGTGGTGGCAATCACAGTGCAGCATATGGGGGGTGTGAGGTATTCAAACGCATGAGAGAAGTTCAAAGGGTTAAAGCTGAGCAAGGGCTGTCTTATGCAGAAGCAGTTAAGCAAATCCCCAAACCAGTTTCTGTGGCAAAGGAAGGGAATAACATGAAGGGAGGAGAATGTAGGCCTACAGCGTGTGGAAAAATTCAGGATGACACATTGATTGTAAAGAAAATTGATTTTGTGCTTTTTATTGCTGATGTTATCAATGGAGCTGCCCAAATACATAGTAGAACAGATAGAATTAAGATTATAGTTAAGTCTGCCAGAAAGTACTTAAATGTGCAAGGGATGGAGTGGGGAGATGTAGTAGATGCGCTTAATGAATCAGGTACTAGTAGTGTCGAGGAATCATCTCAATCAAAGTCATGTTCAGAAATATAATAATGGTATTAACTATCCTCCAATGGAATGCAAGGAGTTTGATTTCTAATGGGCAGGAATTTAAAAAGTATGTTGAAGATCTGGAGGTTATGCCAAATGTAATATGTGTACAAGAATCCTGGCTGATTCCTAAACTAGATTTTGTGATAGCAGGATATGTGTCAGTTAGACGGGACAGAGATACCGGTAGGGGTGGGGGGGGGTCATCACCTTTATTCAGAGTGGCATACAGTACAGGGAGGTGAGGAAAGGAGATGATTTGGAGTTTATCATTATTGAGGTGTGGTTGAAGGAGGGTAAAGTCCTGATCAGTAATTTCTATAACCCATGTAGACAGTTAGAAATTAAACAACTGGAAGGTATTTGGAAGGATCTGTCTGGGAAAACAATCTGGTGTGGGGATTTTAATGCGCATAACACACTATGGGGAGATAGGGATGATGCTAATGGGACTGTTATAGAGGAGTTCATGGGAGAGGAGGGTCTAGTGTGTCTTAACGATGGGTCTGCAACTAGAATAGATATCACCAGAGGGACTGAATCAGTCTTAGACTTAACCATAGTATCCAGGAATGTGGCAGATAAATGTGAGTGGGAAGTTCTTGCAGGGAATACAATTGGAAGTGATCATTACCCCATCAGGGTTCGGGTGGGGGTGGAACTGGGAAAGGATTGTGAAATAAGAGGAGGGAGATGGATACTAGAGAAAGCGGATTGGGGGAAGTTTGCAGAAGTAGGAGATGGTGGCTTACAAGTCAGTTGTACAAGCCCATGACCTTGCTTTTTAAACAACCCTGTAGTTAGTTAGCTAACGTTAGGCAGTGCTAGCTAGGTACAATGCTAGGTGTCTGTCCACCTCCACCCGTTTGTGCTGCTGGTGTTTACTTGAGTACTAGTAGGCATGCTCGTTAGCTTCTGCTGGCTATGTCCTCAGTTGCCTTTCGGTTCTCAGCTGTGTACTGACAGCTGTCAGGTCAGTTTTCTCAACGGCTGTTCCGGAAGCTGCGTGTTTTTCCGCTGAAGAACATTGTCAGCGAGGAGTTCCTCAGTGCCGGACACATCTTCCTGGGCCTCACCAAGTGTGGTCGCTACGTGCTGTCCTACACCAGCAACTGTGGCGAGGACGACGACTACACCTACCACCTGTACTGGTGGTGGTTCAACCTGCACAGCCGTCTCAAACAGGTGCACCATGTGCGTCTCTTCTCAGGGGAGGACATCGACAGTGACCTCTACCTCACTGTGTGTGAGTGGCCCAACGACCGCTCCAAGATAGTCATCTTTGGCTTCAATACTCATAGCATGAGTGACAAGAACAACAGAGACATCTACATCACCATCGCCTCCATGACCCCCCCCGCTCCTGCCCTCAGTGCTGCCCTGCCCCCTCCATCTCTACCATACGCACAGGTAGTGGGGAGTGTCTGGAGCACGGCTACTTGCTGAACTCCAGGTACCAGGTGGTCTACCCCTTTGGGTGGACAATCCAACATAAAGTAGTAAATATGAGCATAAGCAATTTTTATATCAGCCCCACGGAGGCATTCCCTGCAGTCCCCCCCTGGACATTTGAAGAGGTGACAGTAGATTTAGGACTACTTGAAGCAAAACAGGAAGGAGGAGTAGATAAATAGAGGGTACAGGGATACATTAGGGAACAGTATAATCAGAGGTTGATTATCTTTACAGATGCATCAAGAAGGAGTGATGGGAGGGTGGGAGTAGCTCATGTGATACCGGAAATGGGTCTGGCTATAACAAAGAGGCTGACGGATAATTTGCCGGTTTACACAACAGAACTTTTAGCCATATGGTTTGCCCTGTTATGGGTTGAAAGTGTTGGGTGTAACAGGCAAGATGTGGGAGTTGCAACAAGGAGACGACAGACGTAGGTTGGAGTCGAGGTTGTTTACTTCTCTCACTTTCTGCTACATGCTAAAATACACTCAGTGACAACAACACAATAGCATCTGACTCCAGCTCTGCTCTTTTAAGTATGCAAAATGCATACTCAGCATCCAGGATGGATATTATTTTAGAAATTTTACAATTAGCAAGTGGGATGTTAAAGGCAGGTTTTAAATGTTCTTTCCTGTGGGTGCCAGCTCACATAGGGGTGGAGGGAAATGAGTTGGCTGACACATATGCCAAGAAAGCAGTAGAAAAAGAGAGAGTGGAGGTGGAAATTAAATACAGTAAGGCAGAGGTAAAAAGTATTATAAAGGCAAAATCGTATGAGAAATGGCAGTATATTTGGAACAGTGGGACCTCTGGGAGACACCTTTTTTATTTTCAACCAAAAGTGAGGGTGGATAATAGTACATGCAGGTCCAGGCGTGAAGAGGTGGTGCTGGCCAGGTTAAGGATTGGACATACCAATTTAAATAGTACCCTGTTTTTAATAAACAAGCATGCAGATGGCAACTGTGAGCAGTGTCTATGGAATAGACCAGAAACAGTGGAACATGTTTTAATACACTGCCAAAAGTATCATAAAGAAAGGCGTAGGTTTATTGCTCAGGTGGAGGAAAATAAAGAAGTATTTGAGATGAAATATATTTTACAGAGAAGGGAAGGGAAGATTTTGAAGTTGTTGTTTTTCTTTTTAAGGGAAACAGGGCTTTTAAAAAGAATTTAAGTTAGTAAAGTTAAGAAGCAAGTCCTGTGCCACACTCCAGTCCAGCGGTGGCGGTAATACACCATGTGGCTGTCAACCGCCAATTGAAAAAAGAAGAAGAAGAAGAAGAAGATTCTCTCTCTTCTCCTCCTTCCACCAGGTTTGGTTGTTTTGAGCTTTACTCTTTAGCTTTACTTTAGTTTTTTTTTAAACGTTACTGGCTAATTGGCCCCTATTTGTGTTCCATTCATTGAGCCCTAGTGGGTAATGAGTGGTCAGTTTAGTGATCCATTGGCCTTCCTGCCATCTCCTTTGTTTGGTAGTCCAGTACTGATTGTGTTGTAGGCCTGTGACTTCCAGTGCCTCTAGGCCATGTAGTGTGAAGTGTTTCACGACCCATGTGTTTTTCTCTTTGTTATTCCTGATGTTATATTGGTGTTGTGCAATTCTAGTCTGAATGGAGTTCCTGGTTTCTCCTATGTATTGCATTCCACATGTTTTACAGGTGATTAGATAAACACAGTTTGTTGTTTTGTTTAGAATCTGTTGTTTAATTGGGAACCATTGTTTCGTTCTCCTATTTTTGATCATGGTTCTTGGCTTAAAGTATTCTGGTCGTTTGGGCTTATTTCCCCCTGTATTTTTAAGTTTGCTGTGTACTAAGTAGTCCTGTAGGTTTTTGTTCCTCCGATATGCTGAGATTATTTTGTAATTATCCAAGGTGCCCTCCTCCCTTGTCTCAAAGTTGTGTTTAATTTTGGCATTGGCTATCTGGCTCAGTGTTGAGTAATAGGTTATCAGAGGAATGGTTGGCCTGGTGTCCCTCTCTTTTCTGTCTAAGAAGGTTTTGCGTATTTGTCTTAAACAGGATCTGCCGTATCCTCTGTTTCTGAGAGAATGAAAGAGTGTTTTTGTTGCTATCTCAAATTCCTCTTTTTGTGTGCATATTCTGTGGAACCTTAGTAATTAAGATTTAACTATTCCCTTGAATGTGTGTTTTGGGTGAAAACTCTGCTTATGTAACAGTGCGTGTGTGTCTGTATCTTTAAAGAATACTTTAATGTCTAGTGTCTTCTGTGTTTTAAAGTCTGTGCCTTTGTAGGTTGTGGTGTCCAGAAAGTCTATTGTTTCATTATGTGTCGTGTATTTTACTGTGATGGAAGTGTGGTAACATTGGTACCTGTACTGTAGCAATGACAATAAAGACCATTCATTCTTTTACTTTCACACCTTACAACATCTACACTACACCTTCCACTCATCCATACACTGCATTCACTACTGATGATACTGACTAACATATCTATGGTTACTTTAAGTACTTTAAGTTAGTTAATTAAATAAATACTTTTGTTCTGATTTAAAGCTGTGTGGTCTCCCCTTAGTTTGTGTACAGTGCCTTGAGCCTGGGCTGTTACATGCTCGCTTCGCGTCGGGCCGAACAACGCCCCTTAGCTGTGATATAATAAGCATATACCACGGCCTGTCGTGAGCTATTGCTTAAATATACCACTGCACATATACATCCAGTCACCATTGTATGTCATTGCACATCACGCTACCATTTGCACTTTACTGTATAGATTGCTGTAAATACTGCTACTTATCACTGCAATATAATTGCTATTTGTTGCACTTCTGGTTAGACGCACAATCATTTTGTTGCATTTTCTTGTAGCCTACTATGTAATGACAATAAAGTGAATCTAATCTAATCTAATGTGTCTGCCCTGGGGGCAGCTGTACACATGCTTCTGATCATCCTGATCCCAGCAGTCCTTAATACAGCCCATACAGTAGCTGTGTCCACAGGCAGTGGTCACCGGATTCTTCTATGGATCCAGACAAATCGGGCAGCTGAATTGGTCCTTCTCTACAGACATGTTAGTTGGTAAACTGGACTGTACACAACATATTTGTACTACCATTGTACTAACACAACACTTCTAGTATAGATATCAATTGAATTTCAACCATGAAACAAATCATTATTGACCCTTTACTGTGTCCTCCAGTCACAGTGGCAATAATTGTTCATATGACTGATGGTTGAAACTCAGTTGATACCAGAAGTGTTGTCTAGTACAGTGGTAGTGGAAATCATGTTTAGCCTTGGAAATTATCTTGAGTACAGTCCATTATGTGTCCGCTATACAGTACAGCAAGGTTAATTTTGATATTACGAACCCTTAAAAACACATATTATACATTGAGATGATTATATGTTTATATAGGTAGGCCTACCAACAGAAGAATATAGGGGATTTTGGCAAATATTTTTGGGCCGCATTCCACAAATGCATGATCCTTACAAGTTGTACCTTGTTGTAAAGGTGACTAATAAGGCTTTCCAACGATAAAAAAAATAAACTCAGCGGGCCACTTCAACCGACATCACGCACAATGTATTATGACGTATTAGTGTACCACTATAAAACCACGGTGCGTCTTGTCATCGATCACAACTTGGTAGACATCTCACATGTCACGTTGTTTTTATAGCTTCATACGTTGGATAAAACAACTAGAAGATGGAGAATAGAAGAAACCAAGAAAAGGTAAGGATACCTATTTGAAAGCACTGTCTCAAGAGCAACACGCCTATTCATAGTTTGCAGTCACGTGACTGGCGCAGAGCCCTGGCGGCCATAGTGGAAACTCCGCAGACCTGCAGCACCGACCTGTCATTAACCACCTGTTTCAAGCGTCGATTCATTAGATCACCTCTCAAAAGAGGAAAAACAAACTACACTTTTTGGACACTTGTTTTGATTGATTGATTGAAAACTTTATTAGAAGATTTGCTGAAGTAGGTACATGAAAGTACATATTACATACAAGGTCAACTAACAGGATAAAAACCCAAGAAAGCCACTGGCTTATTTCAATTGGGGTCCTTGAATCTCAATTCATCGTTACATGTAAGACAGACAAAAAAAACTAGTACTATCTACAAGATAATACAGACAAATAACTAGTACTATCTACAAGATAAACATACATCCATCATGGGAAGAACAATACAACAAAACATTTGGTATGTACAGCGGGTAGGACAGGTGGGGACATACACCACAGGTGGGGGCGGGGGACAAAACACAAAGTATGTACAGTGGGTAGTTCGGGTCTTTTAATCTGTTATGAGCCTGCTCATCAGGGTGCATGATAGCGTCGCGACCGCGCACCGGGATTTAGGGGATTTATATGATATAAGGATGAGCTGTTATGTGGCGAGCGTGACGCGGGGGGTAACCAACCCCAACCCCCCCCCCCTCCCCCCCTCCTTATAGCAGCGAGAGGCCCTTTCCCGTTTTCGTGATTTCGGCCTCCCGTAAGAGAACGAACGGGCTCGGGAGAGAGAGTCACGGGCCCGCGAGCGCGGACGTCCCGGTCGCGCGGTCGCGACGCTACGGAGGCCGAAATCACGAAAACGGGAGAGAGAGCAGCGGGCCCGCGAGCGTCGACGTTTCGTGCGGTCTCACCGACGGTACGGCGAGGTCACCCTAAATCCCTAAAGGGCGCATGATAGCGTCGCGACCGCGCACCGGGATTTAGGGGATTTATACGTGAACAATCATCCTAAACGACACTTTTGACGTCAGACTTAACAAGCGGATAACAAAACAGTCTCCCTGCCACTTTTTTGGTAAACAGCTCAGGGATGAGGCTGGAGAAATGTGACCACTCTCAAATTCATAGACGGAGCTATGGATGCAAGCACTTGGCTCGGCCCGGCCTCAGATGTGTGCATCAGAGTCAGAGAGACAGGGGTGATGCTCTGGAATTTTTGTTCTGCAAACAGCTTCTCGCTGTGAATCTAGAGAATGAGAAAAACCAAACCAAGCACACAATGATGTTCCCGTACCAGCATATTTACAAATAACAAAACGGTCACACTTTACATTGTGTTGTTTTTATACCTCCTTTTATACCATTGTGTTGTTTGTAATACTCCAATAACATAATTAGAAACAATAACGTACAATCGGCATGGTAACAAATATTCTTAGGTGTCTGTCTGTATGTCTGTCTGTCTCACACACACACTCACACACACACACACACACACACACACACACACACACACACACACACACTAATAACAAAAAATAATCTTCAACATTGTTGTTACAGCAAGAGACAAATTTTGATGATTTTCTACATACATTACAATGTCTATTATAAGAAGTGTGATGATACATACAACCCTAATATATAATTACACAAAAACGATGACACACATTGTATTTTTTATTTTAAAAATGTAAGGAGAAGAAAGGAGAAGAAAGGAACAGGGTTTATCCAGCTTAGGCTTAAAGACACTACCAGTGACAGAATCTATAATCAGTGACGATGTTTGATTCTTGATATATGCCACAGTACAGTGAAAGTATATTGTAATGTTGTATTTGTTAGGATGTTTTAAAATGTACCTTTGTTGTTTTTGTACACATGTTTTATATTGTGTATACTGTGTTGTAATGACTTGCCTCTGTTTTGCCTCTTGGCCAGGTCATCATTGCAAATGAGAAACGGTTCTCAATTGACCTACCTGGTTTGATTTGATTTGATTTGATTTACTGTGGAATTAAAAAGACAGTTTCCAAGGGATAAAAACACATGATAAAGCGCAAGCGCTTATTTCCATCATGGTCCCTGATTGAGGACAGGACAGACAGTTACCATAAAACAAATGTACAGAACATGATAAAAACCATAAAAAAACAAACATAGATAGTTACACAAATTCCCTGCACTCCCTACCTATGACGTGTTTCTACTCTGTCATTTCACTGGCTAGCCAGTGCTTTGTTGCACGTCTAAAGCTTACCTCTCCCTCTAAGCTTTTTAGGGCCACTGGAAACTTGTTCCATTCTGAAGCTGCTGTAAATAAAAATGTATTAGTACCCATTGCTGTTCGGAATTTAGGTAAAATAAAGTCTGTAATTCCCTCTTCTGGTTGCATAGTTGTGCCTGAAGAGGGAATACAGACTTTATTTTACCTAAATTCCGGTTAAATAAAGGTTGAATAAAAATAAAATAAAGAAAGAGCATTTGGTGTTTTTTCTCCCGCATGTTGCTTCTGTCTTAGCTGCGTTGTGTTGGCTGTCTAATGACACATCTACATGTATTGTGTTGGCTGTACCGGTGTTGTGCCTCACACTCACATGTTGCTGAGATCTCCTTTCTCCAATCCAGGTTGATCTCAGAGACTGAACATTTCTTTGCAATCGTTTTCCCTTGGTATAAGTAGCCTTGACAACCAATGGTTCTCCAGCCTAATGGTCCTTCTCCTGTTTCCATAGCATGAGCAGGCTTGATGTACAAGTACACCCCCCTGGACATGACACTGGTATGTCGCAGGGTCTTACCCCCAATCCAACCCTTAATGCTGAGTGCCAAGCAGGGAGGCATCGGGTACCATTTGTTATAGTCTTTGGTATGACTCGGCCGGGAGTCGAACTCACAACCTCCCAATCTCAGCGGACACTTTATTTATTTATTTTTATAGTTATTTTTTCTGAGTGGAGCAGTCCCACTCATATTTTTCATTTTTATTGACAGATACAGTAGAGAATTAGACAGGAAGGATGGGTGAGAGAGAGAGGAGGGATGACATGCAGGATATGTCCCCGGACGGAATTGAACCGGGGACCCTGCGGTTACATGGTCAACGCTTAACCCGCTACGCCACCTAAGCTCCCCTCAGCGGACACTTTAACCGCAAGGCCACTGAGCTGGTTTCCCTTGGTATGGTACTGGTAAATTGACAAGGCAGTCGATTAGCATGGCAGAGCCACTACAACAACTAGATAATGAGACAGCCGAAAGCCACCGGTGCATGAGCGCTGACATGATATCAATTTGGACCGTTACATTACAAACATAATAAGGTTTGGCTGGTGAAGTTGTTAACATTAAGGGGTAAAATGTTCAAAGGGGGGGGGACTGTGCTAGAAATATGATTGATAGAAATATTGTCAACATTATAATACTTATGATACTGCTGTATTGCCAATGTAATAGGCCTCATGATACTTACGATACTGCTGTATTGCCAATGTAATATGCCTGCTTTATTGAAATGTACCATGGATTCTGTTGCTGGGCACTGTACTGCTTGGAAGTACTTGCAGTACTTGGCACCTGTTGTTTATACGGTTCCCACTGTCAACATCCCTATCTCTGCCCTTGATTATGTGCTTTACGGAGGACGGTTCGGAGCTGTGCCTCAGAGATTTCACTGAACGTTGTTGAGAGTGTCTCACCACTGGCAAGTGTAATACATGTCTATAGTGAATCCAGACCTTTGACTCCTAGTCTCACCTTTACCAGAAGTAATCAGGTGGATTTCCCTCAACGCTGTTTCCTTGTTAGCGGCAACACATCTCTAGTCTGAACTAAACAGACTCTGTTTCTGCTCCATGCGAGGAGTTTATGGATCGTTGCATTAAAGATCAGCTTCTGAAAATGTCTTGATCTAAGTGGTCTTGACTGGTTAACGTAAAGGAAATATAAAGGCTATGGTTAAATTGCTGTTGCGTAAATCTGGCTCTGATATTAGCCAGTGCCTCCCCAGACAGGATTTCCTTGCAATGTCTGAGACTGTTAGATACCATGCGGTCATTTAGATTAGGGATATTCAAGAGCAGGCTTGATAGATCTTTGTCTGCTGTTTAGACAAATGATGTTTAGAGACGACTGCTGGAGTGTAGCCACAGTCTTTTGTCTTTGCTTAAGCCTTTAAACCCGATTAGTAACCATACATATTTCTGCTCCAAAAACTGTCGATGCTCATTGAAGGTGGATTTATTTTTTCTCACACTTTATATATCTACATAACAATCTGAACATCCTGTTTGGGATGCATTTAAATATACAGACTTATTGCATTTAAATATACAGACTTATTGCATTTAAATATACAGACTTTAAAGCTAATTCAGACACTAACTGTGATGGATGTGTTAGTGTATAACTGAGTGTGTCTCTGTGGAGCCTCCGTGGAGCGGTGTGTGTGTGTGTGTGTGTGTGTGTGTGTGTGTGTGTGTGTGTGTGTGTGTGTGTGTGTAAGCTGTAAGAGCTACCATAGCTCAATTCCGAGACTTGGATTCAACACTGTGATCAACCAGCCTGCTTAGCACGCACACACACACACACACACACACACACACACACACACACACACACACACACACACACACTAATAACAAAAAATAATCTTCAACATTGTTGTTACAGCAAGAGACTAATTTTGATGATTTTCTACATACATTACAATGTCTATTATAAGAAGTGTGATGATACATACAACCCTAATATATAATTACACAAAAACGATGACACACATTGTATTTTTTATTTTAAAAATGTAAGGAGAAGAAAGGAACAGAACAGGGTTTATCCTAGGATCAAACAGATGTTTTTGTATCTCATCCTGTGGTGAGGTTTGCAGATAAAAAGTTGGACCAACAGTCAAAACATTTACAAAAACCTATTATTTGCTTCTTGTGCGGCTTTCCCTTTTTTTTCACATTTTGGAACCTGTGAAAAATCAGAAGCCTATCAAGCACACTTAAGTTGACTTCCTGTCAGCACACAGACTTTACTGATGCAAGAATTGATGTTTGCCCTTTCAGTAAGCTATAGAGAGAATTATTCCAGTTTTTGAAGCATTATTAGAGAAAGGGATTATTGTTCCACGCCCAAACAGTCCATGCTGCACCTCTATCTTCCAAACAGGAGAGAGCCAAACAGGAAGGCCAAACAAAAGTGTTGAGCTTCGTGCAGGATCATAACAAGGTCAATGAAGCAGTTCATGCACGTAGTACCCATATACAATTATGACAAAGGTACCTGGTAACAGTAAATTCTTCTCAGCGGTCAACCTAGCTAATGCATTATTTAGTATTCCTGTGCACAAGGATTCCCAATATCGGTTTGTCTTTGAATATACTGGCCAATTGTACATGTAGACACAGCCCCCCCACCCCCCCCCCCCCTCCCCCTATTTGCAGCAGCCGTTAGAGATAATTTGGTAGGACTCAAATTAGATGGAGGGAGCAATCTTTTTTTTTTTTTTATACTTTATTGCAGGACTTTACATTACATTTCATTACAAGTTCATTTCACACACTTTACAAGTTTTCTTCACTTGTTTAAGTTCGTCCTGCATCATTTTTGTTTGTTTTTTTATTTTTTATAAAGAGAACAAGAAATAAAAAAAATAAAGAATAAAGACTAGAGAGAAAATATAGAAAAGAAAGAGAGAAATTATAGGGATAGAAATAGAAAAGTAAGAGACAAAGGGAGGGGGGGTGGGATCGGGGGGGGGGGGGGGGGGCTTCCTTCCTACTCATTCATTCGGTCCATTTACTCCAGTTCATAGTGAATTGCTCTTCACGGCCTCCCACTTTGCAGGTAATTCTTTCCATTTCTTTTATCTCTTCAACAGTTTTTTTCCAATTATTAACAGATGGTGGGTTTAAGTCCAACCATTTACGTGTGATTTGCTTTAAAGCCGCGATACGTAGTATGGTGTACAAATATTTATCTCCCTCTCTGTATATATCTAATGGAATAAGACCGAGTATAATATTGACTGGATGTATAGGATTTTGTAAGGTAAATGTATTTTTTATTTTTACTTGAACTGCCTCCCAAAACCTTTTCAATTTAGGGCATGTATAGAAAATGTGTGTGTGATTGGCTTCTCGTTCCGTACATTTCCTCCAGCATTCTGCATTGCCTGTTGGCCTATATTTTGACAACATTTTCGGTGTTAGGAAGATCTTCATATTTATTTTCCAAGCAAATTCTTTCCAGAATTTTGATTGTGTTGTCTTAAATATTCTTTTGCATGCTTCTTTCCAATCGTCATCCGTAATTGTTATTGCTAATTCGTTTTCCCATTTTTCTTTAGTGTTATCTTCTTGTATCTTGATTTCTTGCATGATTTTGTAAATTTTTGAGATTTTTGTCTTTTCACTGTTTCTATTTTTGATCAGATATTCCATTAGTATATGTGATCTTTGTTCCTGTCTCCTCTGCTGTGTTATAAGGTAGCTTCTAATTTGTAAGTACTTAAAAAAATGGCTATTACTTATATTAAATTTATTAACTAAGGTTTCAAATGAGTCTATCATGTCATTTGTAACCATCTGTGAGTACACCTGTAGTCCCTTCCTAGCCCATTCTTCTAATATTTTGTCTGTTTTATTAGGTAAAAAGTCTGGGTCACTGGCTATCTCTCTCAAATAAATACATTTGTCATCACATTTATACATTTTACGAATAGTTTTCCAATTTTTGAGGGTATTTTCTATGCATCTGTTATTTCCACTATATTTTTGAATATCCTTTAGACTCAGAAAAGGTAGTGTTCCTATTGATATTGATATTGCTTGTTTTTCTATGTCTTTCCATTTGGTTTGAACCGAGTTATTCATCCATTTCATTATTGTATCTATTTGAGTTGCATGGAAATAGGACTTTAGATCAGGGAAATTAAACCCTCCTTTTTCTCTGGTTTGAGTTAGTATACTAAGTTTTTTCCGTTTACTTTTGTAGTTCCAAATGAAATTTGAGAGCATTGTATTCCATTTTTTGAAGCTACGCTGTGGAATGGGAACTGATAATGTTTGAAATAAAAACAGAAACTGTGGGAGGATCATCATTTTGACGCTTTCCACTCTACTCATTAAGGATTCAGGTGTTATCCTCCATCTATTAAGATCTTCTCGTATTTTATTTTCAAGGGCTTGATAATTGTCGATGTATAATGTTGTTATATCTCCAGTGAGATAGATTCCTAAATATTTGATTTTCTTTGCATCCCATTTCAACTTGTATTTTTCCTTAATTTCCAAATCTATCTGTTCTCCAATTGTTAATACTTCACACTTACTTTCATTTAGTTTATAACCAGAGTGTTTACTATATTCTGTAATTGCTTCCATTAGGCTTGGTAAGGAGGGAGCAATCTTACAATACAATAATCCCCTGATAAAGAAACATGTAACACAGTGACTCTCTTGAAGTACTTAGCAGAACAAGGCCACAAAGCAAGTTTACAGAAACTACAGTTTGCAAAAGAGAAAGATTGGTATGCATTTTTAATCATATATATAAAAAAAGAAAGGATATAATACATATTCTGTTAAAAGTTCAATCGTACTGAATTATGTCATTACTATACAAGTGCTAGAACGAGTAGCCATCAGATTTGTAATAACGGTGCTATAGACCTCACCATGAATGTCTTTCCTGCCCAGCTTAGGCTTAAAGACACTACCAGTGACTGACTCTGATGATACATACAACCCTAATATATAATTACACAAAAACGATGACACACATTGTATTTTTTATTTTAAAAATGTAAGGAGAAGAAAGGAACAGAACAGGGTTTATCCTAGGATCAAACAGATGTTTTTGTATCTCATCCTGTGGTGAGGTTTGCAGATATAAAGTTGGACCAACAGTCAAAAAATTTACGAAAACCTATTCTTTGCTTCTTGTGCGGCTTTCCCTTTTTTTCACATTTTGGAACCTGTGAAAAATCAGAAGCCTATTAAATTATATGCCTTTGTTGTCTGAAAACCTGTCAAATGCATGTGGAAAACAGATAAAACATGTCCAATTAATGATAATAATTGAGGACAAGATATGGAATAGATGAAAGATGTTCCAGATGTTTCAGTTACTCACCTGAGAGATTTTCTTTGCCAGTTTGCACCGTATGCCCCTCAACTCCTCCATACCTCCACTGGGACAGTTAGACCATTTGAAAATGCATGTTGGCTGCAGAATGAAATTAAATGTAAGATGGAGTGAGTTACTTAAAAACATTTTGAAATTAAGTAAATGAGAGGGTTTGAATTGCTTACCTTTCTCTGCAGCTCCCTTCTCCCACAGTTATGGTTCTCCTTCAGTGCCTGTAGAAGATAGAACATGTTGTATATTTCTAACCTGTTGGCTACTAAAATGAAGAATAGTTATTGAGCAGGTTAAGACCATTTATTCAAAATACAAAAGTATACAGACATCAAAGCTGGACGCTGGTCTGGCAGAGAGAGAGGGAGAGAGAGAGAGAGGGGGAGGGGGACAGAGAGAGAGAGAGAGAGAGAGAGAGAGAGAGAGAGAGAGAGAGAGAGAGAGAGAGAGAGAGAGAGAGAGGGGGGGAGCTGCTTGGTCAAGAGGTCAGGCACAGAGAGAGAGAGAGAGAGAGGGCCTGAGAGGAGCGGCCTGAGAGAGAGAGAGAGAGAGAGAGAGAGAGAGAGAGAGAGAGAGAGAGAGAGAGAGAGAGAGAGGGGGAGCTGCTTGGTCAAGAGGTGAGAGAGAAGACCCCGATCTGCCCTTGTGCTCTCCTTTTCATGTCATATGCAAATATCTACCCCAGACCATAGCCTATCACCTTCACTAGAAATGGTCAAGGGGTGAAAAGGGGAGAGCCCAATATGATGTCACCTGGCCTTAAGTCAGGGGGCAGGTCACAGACGCAAGAGCCATTCCACAACACTCCCCCACAGACAGGCCCATATCATATACAATCCATGCATGTGTGTGTGTTTAAGTACAAATAAACTACAAACACAAGTGTCTAAAAATGAGAATAACACACCCCCACCCTGTCGTCAGTGACACATACTTTAGTAAGAACCACTAAAATTAAACCTGTGTTTGTTTAGGTTATCATATCCTGTTGAGTCTGAGATGGCGGAAAAGAGCGGGTGCCACGCCCTTTTCCGCCATCTCAAACTCACGAAGCCGTGAGTTTGAGATGGCGAAAAAGGGCGGGTGCCACGCCCTTTTTCGCCATCTCAAACTCACGGCGGGCGCCGGATCATTGTGAGGACTGATGATTGCACAGTTGTTCTGTGTAGATAGACCGGGGAGAGTTCAAGGTCACGGACCTTGTGCCATCTCAAACTCACGGCGGGCGCCGGATCATTGTGAGGACTGATGATTGCACAGTTGTTCTGTGTAGATAGACCGGGGAGAGTTCAAGGTCACGGACCTTGTGCCATCTCAAACTCACGGCGGGCGCCGGATCATTGTGAGGACTGATGATTGCACAGTTGTTCTGTGTAGATAGACCGGGGAGAGTTCAAGGTCACGGACCTTGTGCCATCTCAAACTCACGGCGGGCGCCGGATCATTGTGAGGACTGATGATTGCACAGTTGTTCTGTGTAGATAGACCGGGGAGAGTTCAAGGTCACGGACCTTGTGCCATCTCAAACTCACGGCGGGCGCCGGATCATTGTGAGGACTGATGATTGCACAGTTGTTCTGTGTAGATAGACCGGGGAGAGTTCAAGGTCACGGACCTTGTGCCATCTCAAACTCACGGCGGGCGCCGGATCATTGTGAGGACTGATGATTGCACAGTTGTTCTGTGTAGATAGACCGGGGAGAGTTCAAGGTCACGGACCTTGTTATCGTCCATATTTACAGGCATTTTTCTTTACCAACAGTCCTTGAGAGCTTGTTTGAGAGAGACGTGCGTCTCTGCCCTTTGCCGGTTCGAAGCGCAGTGTTTGATCGACTTATCTCCTCTCGGCTACCTTTACCGTTCGGAGGTGGTTCACAGTAAACCCAAAATCGATAACCAAACGTTAGATGCAAAACCTTCCCCACCGACCCACATCACAGTGGGTTTGATCAGTGTCACGGTGTGGGGAATGCGGAGGAAGCGCTAGACTAGTCTGCGCATTTTCTGCGGAGCCTCCTACTACGTGTCCCTCTCGTGAAGCTATCACAACCCAGTCCCCTCATCTACATCCCTCCGGCACAGAGCAGCTCCTCTATAAACAGCCGGCGGCCACGTACACGATCGCGTCGTGTCGTTCGCCGGCCGCGGACGACGTCCGAGGGACTCGCGCCGTTAAAACCCGACGTTACGTTTACCGCCGACTCTGTCGTTTCTCGTGCGGTTTTCCTCTCTCAATAAACGTCTCTCTGCGACGGCGGCGGCGGCGGTCGCGGCGGCGGCGGTACGATCGCGGACGTGAGTCTCAGCCCGAGACCTCCTCGTCTCTCTTATCGTGTTTACCGGAAGGATCGCTCGTGTTTGCGCTCCGCGTGGACGGGATTTAGGGTGACCCCGCCGTACCGTCGGTGAGACCGCACGAAACGTCGACGCTCGCGGGCCCGCTGCTCTCTCTCCCGTTTTCGTGATTTCGGCCTCCGTAGCGTCGCGACCGCGCGACCGGGACGTCCGCGCTCGCGGGCCCGTGACTCTCTCTCCCGAGCCCGTTCGTTCTCTTACGGGAGGCCGAAATCAGGAAAACGGGAAAGGGCCTCTCGCTGATATAAGGAGGGGGGGGTGTTTTTTGGCTACCCCCCGCGTCACGCTCGCCACATAACAGCTCATCCTGGATTTAGGGCCAGTTTCCTGGACACAGATTAAGCCAAATCCTGACTAAATACAATAGAAAATCTAAATTGAAGATGCATTTTAGTCAAGGATTAGTCTTAATCTGTGTCATTGAAACCAGACATGGACTCAGAGGGAAGGAGACAGCAGGTAAGGAGGACGGAAAGCCAGTTGAATTAGCACATGCTTATCCTATGTATTAACACTGTAATAACTGTAGAAATAACATTCTATTAACTTAAAATTAACCTGTGCACATTTTAGAATAAAAAAACTGACGTTGTATTAATGTTGATGTTTGCTTGTATCCTTGTATCTACAACAGTAAAATACATGTTCCCAAATCTGGTTAACGCATTCAGGCCCTGAACACAGCAAAGACCTAGGTTCTAGGCCCTGGACAATCTAGACAATTTGATGGCAGCTACTAGATTGTAATCAAGTGCAATACTGAAACACAACTGTGAACATTTCAAACCTGCAAACTGCGACACTTTAAATGAATGTGCAATAACACTATGTGCAATATGACAACCCTTGTGTACATAAGGTTCAGAATAGGAAATGTTAGGATATTTATAGCATAGCATAGAGTACAGCACAGTGTTTTATTTGTATAGTATAGTATAGTGGATAGTGTACATAGCCTTTATTTATGTAAACCAGCTCTTTTCCCCTCTTGTTTTTAGTATTTTTTTCCTAGCACCAGGGGAGCCCCCCCTCCTAAATTTCGTTGTATGGTACCTGTACTGTATTAATGACAATAAAGACCATTCATTCATTCATTCATTCATTCATTCATTCAACTGATTTTTAGACGATTATGTCAACAATTGATTCCATACGTTAGTGTAAGTGGATTTGTGTGATTTACGTAAGAAGGTAATCCTCATTACTCTCGAATTACGTGGCGATTACACAGTATTAGGCAATCATAGCCTACTGTGGTTATGGTAAATGATAGTTGTTTGTTTGAGTTAAATATAGGTTGTGTGACGGTAAATGATAAGTGGTTAGTGTGGTGTTATGTATTAACAACATTAAGACTTCAGTTCCCAGCATGCACCAGCAGAGTTACGCATGCGCAGTCGTGTATGTATATACTTGAAGACGGTTTACTGTTGTCGCTTACCGGCACGTTGATATGGTTAATTAAACAGAAGACTTAAAACCCTCGCCTGGTTTGTTATACAATACAACTACGAACATAACACGGTGTCAGGAGCGGTCGTTGGCAAGGACAAAGACAGGACAAAGTGGAAAACTACTCTGCAATTTGACACGAAAGAGTGATAGAGTGAATGAAAACGGAGAAAACCCGTTAAACATGAGAGGGAGCCAGAGAGCCTACACATGGCGTGAGTAGCGGGAAGCTAAAAGAAATGTAACGATTATGCTAGCAGCTTAGTTCAATGTAACGATATGCTAGCAGCTAGCTAGTTCAAGGGATGTCTGCTGATAGTGCCAGTGATAGTGAAACCAGAGTATCCGTGGTGTCTTGAAAAGTATTAAAAGTTGATAAATCAATTTTGGGAAAATCAAGACCCTTAATAAGTATTAAAAAGTCTTATCACGATTTTATGAGGTCTTGAATTTTGTAGGTATTTTTCTGAATTAGACTCTGTCCAAAGAGTTTGAGTCCTAAAAACTTTTAGTAAAAGTTCGTGAATTTATTAGTTTTATTCAAAAAACAAAGATGAACCGGACATTCTGTTGTATGATAGTGGTCTAGTCTATTGCAAACTAAAGCTGTTAAGTTAAATGTGTCACTGATGTAAACGGTTACAGCTCCAAGTGGCGGTGAGGTCTGGAAACATATTGACAAGGTCTTTAAAAAGTCTTAGAAAGGTATTGAAATTAACCTCAAGATTCCTGTATATACCCTGAGTAGGTAACATAGACACGGCTGTTCTAGTGTCAACTGTCACTTAGATCCAACTGTCACTTAGATCCAACTGTCACTGAGATCCAACTGTCACTTAGATCCAACTGTCACTTTCAAATTAACCTCAAGATTCCTGTATATACCCTGGAAACGGAGGAACAGTTAACACAAGCAGATGATAATATTGTTCCTGGAGACAACCAAGTTATTGAAGTAGTAGAAATCCCTGTTTTATTTTATTTTTATTTAACCTTTATTTATACAGGTAAAAAACACATTGAGCCCCAAGGGCTCATTTTCAAGTGTGACCTGTTCACAGGCATACAACAACAACATCCACCACAAACAAATACAATACAACACCTGGCCTACATAGTCTAAAACTAAACTAAAACTACATAGTCTAAAACTAAACTAAAACTACATAGTCTAAAACTAAACTAAAACTACATAGTCTAAAACTAAAACTAGTCTAAAACAGTCTAAGATAATCTAAAACTTTCCGTCAGTATAGTCTAAAACTACTACCTCAACCTGTCGTCATGGATAAGCTTACTCCACCTGTATGCAGTTGACTGGTAATATTGCTGATAACTGGAAACGTTTCAAGCAGAGATTCAACACATATTTAGCTGCAAGTGGAGCTGGGGGTAATGATGGAAAACTGAAAGTGTCCATTTTTCTACATGTTATTGCCCAGCAAGCACAAAGACGTTATAAAGACGTCTTTCAGAGACGTCCAGGACTAGGCCAGATCACATGTCGTTTAGGGGATTTTTTTGACGTCTTTTCAGGACGTCAGTTCAACGACTTTTTGGTGACCTAAAACAGCTGGTTGTATTCTGGTCACCAAAAAGTCGTTTAAATTACGTCCTGGAAAGACGTAAAAAAAAAATCCCCTAAACGACATGATCTGGCCTAGTTCTGGACGTCTCTGAAAGGCGTCAACACAACGTCTTTAGAACGTCTTTTTGGCTTGTTAATGGGTTTAAAGGGGTCAAATTTAATACATTTAAGCCGGTTTCACAGACAAGGCTTAAGCCTAGTCCTGGACTAAATCACACTTGAGGGCCAGTTTCACAGACAAGGCTTAAGCCTAATCCTGGACTAAAAAGCATCTTCAATGGAGATTTTACATTGAAAGTGTGATTTAGTTCAGGACTAGGCTTAAGCCTTGTCTGTGAAACCGGCCCTCAATGTAAAATCTCCATTGAAGATGCTTTTTAGTCCAGGACTAGGCTTAAGCCTTGTCTCTGAAACCGGCCCACAGTATATTTCCCTCAAATAATATATTCAGTTATATGTGTATACATGGATTTTGTTTTGCATAGAAAGCAGTCATAGAGTCTGGACATAGAGTCAACAATTCTAGATGTTGGTTAATTTACTTAGCTCAAAGTTATTATTAACATAGGTGACTGCTTAGGACGCCTGTAAGCATTCTCTAGATAATGAGAGAGACTATATTCAATGGTGTTGTGTATGTTAAATAAAATGCCAGAGGTGTGCCAAAATGACTCATTAAATTGAACATTCCTCTATATTGTCAAAATTAGTCACCTGCCATACATACAGTATACATAACAAGTCATACAAATGTATGTCACCCATTCCTATCATGTTTGTAATGTATTAGTTACGTCTTGAACACGTCTTGTGTAGTTTAACTGTCAAAACACCACATACAGTAGTATTACCTCAGTGGTAAAACCCCCAAAATGTACCACTTAATATTTAATATTTCACCCCTTTGTTAACATGAATAACTACTGTTATAAAGCATTTGTTAGTGCCTTAACGAAGCATGAACAAGGCATTATTAATGCATGAGTTACTATGGCATTAATCCATGTGTATCATATTGTAAAGTATTACCATGTAAAATGTTACCAATACAACATTCATTTAGTGTTGTGTTAGTCATGTGTCTGTGTAGTTATAGCACTCTAGCAGAGGGGTGAGAACTCTCTCTCTCTATTCTCTACCCTGAGGGGGAAACGAAACGACTGACTCCAGAATGGGAGGAGAATGAGGGAGGAGAGAAGAGGGCAAGAAAAGTTGTCTCCTGCAGTCTCTGCCTCATTTGGGTTTTTGGAAACGGACAGATCAGCGAGAGGAGCATAGCTAGCCTTGTAAAACCACAAAACAAAACTCACATTTCTGTTGAAGTGGGTTTGCTTGACAAGGCTAGGGCACAACAACAGGCCTTCTAGAACCATACCAGGACCACCGAGCAACAGACAGACAGACTGATCTACATCGACCCCTCACCCCTTCTCTCTCTCTGTCACAGCGCCTCTGAAGACGTCAGAGACCTTGTTCGAGGGGTTTGAGAAGATGGCGAAAAAGCAGAACAAGGAGCAGGTACCCCCACCTGCCGAGCCTCAACACAAGAAACCCCCAGCGGGCAAACCCAAGAAACCAGCCCCTGCCACGACCACGCCCAGCTCCACTCAGCACAAGACCTTGGAGGATGCCTTCAAAGCTGTGAGTATTGAAATACACCCTGTGTTGAAGGGGGGGACGAATCTTGGGCAGAAGTCAGATGTTGAATCACAAATCTCATATAAATAACTTTATGTCTTTTTGTTTTTACTAATGTTTATTTTTTATTCCCTAATCGTATGTCTCCATCTCTCCACCTTCCCCACACTATTTTCCTCACTCTATCTCTCTCTCTCTCTCTCTCTCTCTCTCTTCTTACCTCACCCCCTCCAAATTTCTCTCTCTTGCTCTGTCTCAGTTGGAGATTGTGGAGTTGAAGCAGCAGTTGGAACGCAGTCAGACTCTGTTCCCAGAGAACCCGTCCGTGTGGGTCAAAGACCTCGCAGGGTATCTCAACCACAAACTGACCGCTCCAGAGATCGAGCCTACACTGAGCAGCTATGCTCACGGTCAGTAAGACTAACCTAAACCTTTCCCATTGGCTACAACCATAACCCTAAGTTTGGTCGTAACCCCACCCTTTTCTTTGTGGCTGCTCCCAGATTACCCATACTGCCTTGCGGGGAAGGAGCTGAAGGGCGTAATCAAGGCCCTGATTGTCCGATGCAGTGACAATCGGCAAGACTTCTTTGACCATTGCGTCTATACCATGCTCAGGGAGCTGGACAAACAGACAGGTACACAGACAAACACAAAGACACTGCTGCTACGACTATTTATATATTGTCATATGATCTGATAAAAATGAAATAACAATCTCCCTTTCCCTCTTGTCTCTAGGAGAACCTCTCCACGGCTACAGAGTGTGTATTCAGGCCATCCTACAGGACAAGCCCAGAATAGCCACCCAGAACCTGGCCGATGTGAGTCTTGCTTTGTGTGTCTGTTTGTGAAAAGTTGAATCTGTCCGGGGTCAGTGTGGGTGGGTCACTGCTCTAGGGGCCCTTGTCTGCTACCCTGTCTGCACTTTTTTGAAACCGTTTTTGAGCAAGAGCACGTTGCGTTGATTTAGCTGATGGAAGACGATGTGGTCACGATGTTTGAACTGCACAATCTGAAACCAGCCAGTGCCTGTATTGGCTGTTTGCTATAACCTCTCCCCTTCCACCAATCCCCCCGCCCCCTCTCTCTCTTTCTCCATCTCTCTTTTTTTCATCTCTCCCTCTCTTTCTCCATCTCTCCCTCTTTTTCTCCATCTCTCCCTCTCTTTCTCCATCTCTCCCTCTCTTTCTCCATCTCTCTCTCTTTCTCCCTCTCTTTCTCCCTCTCTCTCTCTTTCTCCATCTCTCTCTCTTTCTCCATCTCTCTCTCTTTCTCCATCTCTCTCTTTCTCTTTCTCCATCTCTCTCTTTCTCTTTCTCCATCTCTCTCTAGTATCTAGAGTTGTTACGGTCAGTTCAGAACCGGCCAGTGAAGTGCCTGACCATCATGTGGGCTTTGGGCCAGGCTGGATACTATGACCTCAGCCAAGGGCTACGAGGTGGGACACACACACACATATACACACACACACATACACACACACACACACACACACACACACACACACACACACACACACAGGCATGTAGTTACCGTACTCATACATTCACACACATGCACAAGCATTGTCTCTCTCCCTGTCGCTGTCTGTCTGTCTGTCCCCCCGCTTTCCTAATGTCTGGCAGGGTGAAAGTGTGTTGGCGAGAGTTGTGGGACGGGGGTTAACATAGAGCAAGAGCACGCAATAGAAACCACAGACGTACACACATCCCCAAAATGAAATTCTGGTGTGACCCAGTTACTGAATGAACAATGTTTTGTGTCCGTCAGTATGGCTCGGCATCATGCTGCCAGTGCTGGGGGTGAAGGCCCTGTCCTCGTATGCCATCGCCTACCTAGAGAGACTCCTCCTGTAAGTCCAAGATGAACAAGTTGTTTTTGGTATTTTAAATACGGTCGTTTTTTAAAAATGATTATTGTAGTATGTAGTAGTGTGTTGCTTACTGTGTGTGTGTGCGTGTGCATGGCCGTTCGCTCCCCAGGCTGCACGCTAACCTGACAAAGGGTTTCGGCATCATGGGACCTAAGGAGTTCTTCCCTCTGCTCGATTTCACCTACATGCCCAAGAACGCCCTACCACCAAGGTAACATTTTCACATCTTACAAGTTGAGCCCATATGTATCAATCACAATATATTGTGAAATATGTGTAAAGTCAAGACTTATTTACTAGTTGACGAGCTAAGTAAAAACATTTTTTAATATATATATCTTTTTTTTAGACAGAGAGAGAGAGAGAGAGGGGAATTCAAGCACTTTCAATGACCCATGTCTATTTTCAAAAACTTTTAAGGCCTTGATTTTCTTTTCTCAAATTCACAAACTTTCAAGGATTTCAAGGACCCGTGGGAACCCTGTATTTAAAAGAAGATTAAAAAAAAAAAGTTCTCAAGAATGTGTGTGTGTGTCGGTCTCCTACCTCCCGATGGTGGGGTTGTTGTAGTCGCCACACCAGCCACACTGGAAGGTCTGCAGACAGTCTGTGCAGGTGGCCAGAGCAGAGCACTGCTTACACTGAGGCACGGAGTGGACACTGGGGAGGAGGACAGACAGACGAGAGAGCAGGGGGGGTGGAGAGAGAGAAAGAGAGAGAGAGAGAGAGAGAGAGAAAGAGAGAGAGAGAGAAAGAGAGAGAGAGAGAGAGAAAGAGAGAGAGAAAGAGAGAGAGAGAGAGAGAGAGAAAGAGAGAGAGAGAAAGAGAGAAAGAGAGAGGGAGAGAGAGAGGGAGGGAGAGAGAGAGAAAGAGAGAGAAAGAGAGAGAGAGAGAGAGAAAGAGAGAGAGAGAGAGAGAGAGAGAGAGAGAGAAAGAGAGAGAGAGAGAGAGAGAAAGAGAGAGAGAGAGGAAGAGAGAGAGAAAGAGAGAAAGAGAGAGAGAGAGAGAGGGAGAGAGAGAGAGAGATGAAGAAGAGCGAAAACAACAGAGAAGGAAGAGGAAGAAAGACAACAGAGAGGAGTTGAATGCACATTGTTGTTGGTGCATTGTTGTGTTAAAACGTCAATCAAATGTTCACCAACAACAACACAGTTTGGCAGAGAGTTGGGAGTTGACCGCTGCCCTGTGAATCTAAGCAGTGTTTACCTGTCATACCAGTCCCTGCATTCTCCGTAGGGGTACTTGGTCTAAGCAGTGTTTACCTGTCATACCAGTCCCTGCATTCTCCGTAGGGGTACTTGGTCTAAGCAGTGTTTACCTGTCATACCAGTCCCTGCATTCTCCGTAGGGGTACTTGGTGAGGTAGGCAGCGAAGTAGAAGCAGGCCTGGGCAGACTCACACCACGCACACTGACTCGAGTTAGACAGACACTCCCCGCATGTCTTCCTCCTACGGGAGAGAGAAAGAGGGGGTGGGGGAGCAGAGAGGGTACTCAGTGTCTTTCGCATTGTTTACTTTTATACAACAGTTATTTCCGACCAAGTAATTTGATTGGACAAGAGGCATTCCATGAGTGCTGATATATAGTATAACAGCACTGGGACTTTTAACTATGTATCACTCCGCCGCACAGATGTTCTACTAAATGACCGTTAATTAGAGTACATGTTTGTGTTCAGGTTACTAGGCAACAGTCCATTTGAAGTTCAGTTGCGGAACTATTTTTTGTTTATTTTTATGATTAAATAAACAAACAAATCATAATATGTTGTCGCTTATTACTGTTAACTAATAAATCGCGCTGTAGAACTGTTGTATAAAAGCAATATCACACTCGAGGTCGTATTGTGTATTGTCTTGGCAAAACGTGATTGCTACTAGGAACACACTGTGGGCCATTGCAGCGAGGGCCTAAAGGAAGCAGCGAGCTACTCACTGGTTGCAGACTCTCGGACACCCCTCTGGGTCGCGAATGGACCCCTCCAGTCTGCCCCGTCGGCTGCATTGGTAGTCGCCCTTCTTGCTAGAGTTGATCTGCCACTCGCAGTAAGGGTCCTGTGGGGTCAAAGTTCACGAGCGGACACACAGAGTTATACGCAGTCCCAGATATAAGCTGACAAAGGATGTAGGGGCCTAATGGAAGACTAATTAAATATGTCAGATCAGATCGGTGATTACATCAGAGGGTTGGGAAGGAAGGATGCCTGTTCAGCAAACTGATGGATTGCATTGACAACTTTTATTTTGTTGGTATTTTTTTTTTTTTTATGTTGTTGTCGTGTATGTTGATGCCTTTTTTTTCCTCCTTTGTTATATGTTCTGTGATGTTATGTTGATGTCATTCTTCTTCTTTGTTAGATGTTTTTATGATGATTGTAGGTGGTGCTCTCCGCCCCCCTGCTCCGCCTGCTCCGCCAGGCAGCGGCCCAGGGACGGACACCAGCCGCAGGACTGGTCCGACAGACACGCCAGACACGACTGG
Source organism: Nansenia antarctica (assembly GCF_963989245.1). NCBI lineage: Eukaryota > Metazoa > Chordata > Actinopteri > Argentiniformes > Microstomatidae > Nansenia > Nansenia antarctica. The sequence goes on from NC_137674.1 coordinate 12,545,413, forward strand.
TACCTCGCGGAGGAGCCTGAGCTTGTTTTCTTTTCCAGGTATTTTTTCACTTTGTTTTGTTTGATTTTTTCGCCGACCTCCGCTGCTTTCCCCCCCGCCGTCTCCCGCCTCTCACTGCCTCCGCTGCTTTCCCCCCCGCCGTCTCCCGCCTCTCACTGCCTCCGCTGCTTTCCCCCCCCCCGCCGTCTCCCGCCTCTACTGTCGGACTGCAGTGTTCGCCGCCTCCGCTGCCGGACTGCAGTGTTCGCCGCCTCCGCTGCCGGACTGCAGTGTTCGCCGCCTCCGCTGCTGGACTGCAGTGTTCACCGCCTCTACTGCCGGGCTGCAGTGTTCGCCGCCTCCGCTGCCGGACTGCAGTGTTCACCGCCTCTTCGTTCCTGTCCCCCGGCTCTGTGTTGCCGGCCGGCCCGCTGCGCGCCGCTCTCAGACATCGCTAGCCTGGCCGTGCTGTGCTACTACCCTCGTCCCGGGAGGTGGCCACCATTCCCTCCCCGGTTTGGGGGTTGCCTCACCACACACACACACACACACACACACACACACACACACACACACACACACACACACACACAACACACTGTATCATAGCGTCACTGTGTTCTTTACTGAAGTATCAACAATAGACAAGAGCAACACATCACATGTAAGTAAGTAAGTAAGTAAAGCTTTATTTATATAGCACCTTTCATACAAGAAATGCAGCTCAACGTGCTTTACAACAGGAATAAGAACATCAAGTGAATATAAAAACATATATATAAACATATACAAGCATAGAATGAATATAAAAGCACAGGAAAACACTAAAAAGAGAGACTGTGATTGTTTCCCATCTTCACACCAACTTAAATCCCTACTTAAATGTACGCCGACGACACCATTCTTTACACGTCTGGCCCCTCTCTGAACACTGCCCTGACCGACCCCCAACAGAGCTTTAACAGCATCCAATATGCCTTCTCCAACCTCCATCTTCTCCTAAACACCAATACAACTAAATGCATGATCTTCAATCGGACCCTACCCCCAAGCCTCCTGTCCCCAAAAAAATCACCTCACTGGATGGGTCAGTACTAGAATGTGTCAATACATACAAATATCTAGGTATCTGGCTTGATAGTTCACTCTCCTTCCAAACCCACATCAATAACCTTCTCACCAAACTGTCAGAACAAGAATTGGTTTCCTGTACCGCAACAAAGCCTCCTTCACCCACTCTGCAAAAACACACTTTGGTGAAAAATGACCATCCTGCCAATTCTGGACTATGGAGATATCATTGACAGGATTGCCCCCAAAAACCTTCTCAATAAACTGGACGTCATCCACCATCACACTGTCATCCGCTTTGTCACCGGTGCCCCTTTCAACACACATCACTGCGACCTGACCTGTCCAAGTCAACTGGCCATCACTCCACACCAGGCGACTGACCCACTGGTTCAGTTCATCAATAAATATGTAATAATATGTTACACCTATGGATTTATTCAGTAAGACCATATGTTTTCCATGAACTATTGTCATCTTGTCCACTGTACTTAAAAAGGAAATAAGTTGCAATTCTAACGTATTTACAATGACGACACATGGAAGATAAAGATCGAGCATGTTTGATTGTTGGGCAATTTGTTTGCAGTAGAATATCTGATCAAATATTGTCCTCAGACTAAAAGGGTCAAAGTAAGAAGTTCATACTGCTCATATGGTTTTAGTACCACTAGAGGGCGCACAACAACAAGAGATTGTGTTTGAGACAAGTCAATCATGAGAGAAAAAACGGCCAACCTATAATCCACCCCACTTACTGTAAGTACCTTGTAAAAACGCTATGATCCTCAGACATAGATTTTTCATACATGCTGGGATCAATATCTCACTAATGGACTAATAGACTACAACTGAACAATGCTGAAGATACTGGGCCTCATTGTAATCCATGGAATATAATTCACCTGCATGGTGTTCTTTTCCATTTCCATTTCCATTTTTTGCATTTATCAGTAAATAACTTACAACAAATGCATTTGTCTAACTAAGTGAATACTCTATCCATCAGTCATAGAAAGAAAAAGTCATCTATGCTCGGGACAGGGGACATTGGCAGTCATAATGCTACAAGAAGGATTCTTGTTTTTTTTCCATGTGTATTCACGTGTTTGCTATGGCCATTCACATGTTTGATAATCCATCATCGGCAGATCCCCCCCCTACCTCTGCTTACTACTGAACTTCTCATCCAGCACAGCAATCTCCGCTCCAACAAATATACTATCACTCTGCCCCCCCCCCCCAAAGTCCGCACCTCCTTTGTTTAGTTTAGTTTGTTTATTTAGCACACAAGAAATTGTGCAAGGAGGGAACGACGCCCAGAAGGCTTGTACAGAGTTCCACTCCACGTCAATATCAATGTTTAAAATAAAAATCTAGGGACATTTACTGCATGTCAATAGGAGAAAAGAAACCACAAACAAAATCATATCCAGCAGAAAGGTAGGATAGCACATACAAACACACAAGACAAAACAAAAACAAAAACTGAAAATAGATACAAGGATAGTAAGATTAGTACAAAAATAAACATAGATTTCCATCTTGCCCACCTTTCAACGGGAAAAGCACTACAATATAAAATAAACATAGATTTCCATCTTGCCCACCTTTCAACGGGAAAAGCACTACAATATAAAATAAACAGCTCATAACGAGATTAGATAGATTGTCTGTCTTACATGTAACGATGAATTGAGAATCAAGGACCCCAATTGAAATAAGCCAGTGGCTTTCTTGGGTTTTTATCCTGTTAGTTGACCTTGTATGTAATATGTACTTTCATGTACCTACTTCTGCAAATCTTCTAATAAAGTTTTCAATCAATCAAAAAAAGATATTTTTCCTTTGGCCTGAGTCATTCTGTTCAGTTCGCTGCCCCCTGTAGGTAGCTGTAGGTACCTACACCCCCACTGACTGGAACGTGTTGCAGTGACACGAAAACTCACCACTTTTAAACACTCACTTTTACATGTTGTCTCGGATCACTGCACCTGCTTTTAAGTTAACTTCCCCCTGGTCCCTGCTGTCTTTTACATATTGTATTGTAATGTATAGATGTTTTTGATACATGTGTATCATGGCATTCATGTTTTATATTGTGTTGTGTTTTATATTGTATATATTGTGTTGTGTTTTGTGTACATACTTGCCTCTGTTCTGCCAATTGGCCAGATCGTCTTTGTAAATGAGAATTGGCTCTCAATTGACTTATCTGGTTAAATAAAGGTTAAATAAAAAATAAAATACAAATACAAATAAATCACAGATCAATTAGGCTACACATCACAATCACAGTAATCGATCATACATTAATCACCGTATCAACCCTGCAGAGTATCCCCAAGTACCGGTAACCCTATGTGTGGACACAACAGGGTTAGCCCAGTCTTTTAAACATATATATTATTATTATGTATTAATAATACCGTATTACATCCGTAATACATCATAGGCAGAGTAGGTGCAAGGAAAGTAGGTGCAATTTCAACACCATAATCAACATCGATATTGCGCAGTTGACGTTTATGAGTTGTTGATACAGTACTAAGCATACTACAATAATACTATTACTATAATATCATATAGTATAGACGAGGAAGAGGCGAGTGAATTGTCAGGAAAACAGTCCCTGTATGACATTGATTGGTGGGAGCCGGGGCGAGTTGTATTCGTTATACAATATATAAATCATATCATGTCAACCAAAGGCTAACTAACTCAGACCAAAACAAAATATAGGCTTATAGCAGCATAACTTGTTGATAAGTTGACAAATCAGCACACATACATATAGAACGAATTTGAGGCTGACCAACGTCTGATCACCATATTGCAACATTTGAACGTTTGAAAGTCTAACCGTAGGTTTAACAGGGACATAATAGCCTATGCACAGAACATATACTATCATAATCAGGACAGGAAAGAAAACATAGGCAATATTTATTTATGAGGAAGACAGGCGTATACAGATATGTGTGCTTGGCTTGCAGAGAGGGGGTTGAATTGCATCATTTGTATTTATATGTTAAAGCACTTTGAGCTGCAACGTTTGCAGGAAAAGTGCTATACAAAAAAGGGTTATGATTATGATTATGATTATAATAATGATAATAATAATAATCATCATCATTATTATTATTATTATTATCATCATGCAAACATATCTGTTTGAGCGCGCCCTCCGAAGTTTGACCGCAGACGTAAAAAATACACCATGACGTCATAAAAACCCAATAGAATGGGTTGGTGTGACAACGGCACTATGGCGTCATGATAAACCTATAATAGAATGGTTTGGTCAAACTTTTGTGTGACAACGGTACATACAGACTTGTATAACGGTACATATATAGATAGAGAGATTGTCCGCTGAGAATATATATATTTTGTGTACATACTTGCCTCTGGCGTGTATATATATATATATTATATACCATTTCTGCTACAGTCTGCTACTTTCATAAGGATGAGTAGAAAAAGGAGAAATTCTTCGTTTCCACGAAGCCCCCTTTCGGTATGTTAGTTTTGTCTTCTCTTTCCATTTAATAATAATAATAATATCTTATATCTAATAATGTTATTCATGTTAATATTATTAATATCTAATGTATCTTTTAATGTTAGTTGATGAATCTATATATTAGTATATATTTGCATATTTACTTAAATATGTATAACGGTACATGATAGACAGACTGTCCGCGGGGATACAGTTAAGGATGAGTAGAAAAAGGAGGAATTCTTCGTTTCCACAACGCCCCCTTTCGGTATGTGAGATATCTAAGAGCCAAAAGTGTGTGTTTGTGTGTGTGTGTGTGTGTGTGTGTGTGTGTGTGTGTGTGTCTGAGTGTGTGTGTGTGTATGTGTGTGTGTGTGTGTGTGTGTTAGTGTGTGTGTCTGAGTGTGTGTGTGTGTGTGTGTGTCTGAGTGTGTGTGTGTGTGTGTGTGTCTGAGTGTGTGTGTGTGTGTGTGTGTGTGTGTGTGTGTGTGTGTGTGTGTGAGTGTGTCCGCCTCGTAATGGTAGTTGTAAGTGCAACCCGAGGCTTCAGACATATTTATAAATCAACAAGTGTTCCACGAACTTGAACCCAGTTAAGGTCTTACAATACTCCACCTGGTGACCCTGATTAGACACTTATGCATCCAGCCTGATATTGTGCATCCCCTGACCCTCGTCCTGGTGTTAGTTGCTGTGGGCGTGTCTAACCTACTGTGGGCGTGTCTAACATGATATGGGCGTGTCTAACCTGCGGTGGGCGTGTCTAACCTGCTGTGGGCGTGTCTAACCTAATGTAGGCGTGTCTAACCTGCTGTGGGCGTCTCGTCTCAACGGCAGAGGGGGGGGTCTCGTCTCACCGGCAGAGGGGGGGGTCTCGCGATAATCCACCGCGAGTCCTGGAAGGTCTCTCCTGTCACTCTGCCAGTGTCTCATTCTTTTGAGTCTGTGGCTCTACAACTAAATGGACCTACCCCAACTGTTTTAGTTAATATCTACCGCCCACCCAAACCAAACAAGGATTTCTTTGATGAATTCAACACATTTCTCACCCACATCTGTTCACTCTCATCCAACATAATTCTGTTAGGTGATTTAAATATTCACATGGATAATAGTAATCATGCTCTCACTAAGGACTTCATCTCTTGCCTGGACAGTTTTGGTCTCCAACAATATTGATTTCCCTACCCATTCTAAAGGTCATATTTTGGACTTGGTCTGTTGCTCAGGTGTCACTCCCCTCAACTGTTCTGCTGTTGACCTCCCCATCTCTGACCACATGCTTGTTTCATTTAACTTAAGTTTGTCTCTATCCAAAACCAAACAGTCACGTACTATGTTCTTCCGCAACATCAGACATAATAATTTAGCAGATCTCATAACAGGCATCGACACTTTCCCCATCATCACCCCCCCATGCACCCCTGATCAGCTCGTCTCTCATTACAATGATGGACTCCAAACTCTGCTGGACTCACTCGCCCCCCTCAAAACCCGGACTGTCTCATTCCCCCATTCTGCCCCCTGGTTTTCCCCTCACCTACGTCTGCTGAAAGCCAAAGGACGTCAGCTGGAGCGGCTTTCAAGAAAAACCGGTCTCACTGTTCACAAACAGATGCACCATGCCCACATCCTCCTTTACAAAGACGCCCTCTCCTCAGCCAAATCCCAATATCTTACAGACAAAATCACTGCTGGTGCTGGGAACACCAGGGCCCTGTTCTCAGTGGTCAACAACTCACTCCGCCCCCCCCGACTCCCTTCCCCCACACTTCTACTCCACTGACCACTGTAACTCTCTGATGTCATTTTTCAACTCAAAAATAGCCAACATCCACCAACAACTGACCCCTCTTATGTCCAGTTGTCCATCTCCCCTATCTACCCATCCCCCCTCTCTGTACCTCTCTCCTGCTTCCATCTCCCCTCTGCTGCCGATTTATCTAAACTCATCCGGAAATCCAAGCCATCCACCTGCCAACTTGACCCCCTGCCCTCCTCCCTGGTCATAGCCTCCCTCCCCTCTCTCCTGCCGCTGATAACTACAATCATCCTGAGCTAATTGTTCCTCTTAGCCACTTGTTCCTTGTTTGCGATGTAGGTTTCCCTCCCCTTCTGGTGTTCACTCTATTCAGGCAGATAGCTGAGGAGATGTTGTTGAATGTTGTTGTGTGGGGTTCATAATCAGACACAAACACCTGTGTTCTTTCATAAGGTTCCTGTAGAGTTGCCGTAATAGGAGATTGTGAAGGAGGATCTGAATCCTCAACTAGAGCAACAATTTGTGCAATAGTTAGATGGTCAAAGGTTGTCCCCCACTCACTGGTAGATGCTTCCCCTTCTGATACCCTGGTCTGGCAGTGTCATGAGATGCTTGCCGTTTTGCTGCATATCGCAACATGAGATAACATTTGGCATGTAGTACACACCTGCTGCATGCACATCGGAAGGTTGTGTAACTAATCTACCAAGAAGCTAAAAATGTTTACAGGATTCTGCCCAGCTTTTCAGATTGGAATCAACATTATCTGTTACTGCCTTGTGAAGGTCATCCATACTTGGAAGGTCATCCATACTCCCCCTCACATAGGCTATGACACAATGAATGCCACAGGCTTTGGGTTGACATGATCGAAGCTTTTTAGGACTCACTACTAAGGAGGAGCCAACGTCATATTGTTCGACTCCGGCCGGGGACATATCCTGCATGTCATCCCTCCTCTCTCTCTCACCCATCCTTCCTGTCTAAATCTTCACTGTAACTGTCAATAAAAAGGAAAAATATGAGTGGGACTGCCCCACTCAGAAAAAATAACTTCAAATTGTAACCGTCTTTAAGTTCACGAGGTCTGGCCCTCCCACATGCTCCCCAACATTCAAAATGGGTCAATATTGGATTTTTTATTTTTTATTTTCAATTTCTTTTTTTTCATTTTCGGGGAGCCGCCATCTTGGAAATATGCTAATTAGGCCTCATATAGCCCTAAGGCCCCCAACTAGATGTTCATTTTCTAAATAAGACTTCACGTGACATTGTCGCATGCATCCGTGCCTTGTAATCGCGTGATTGGCTAACAATAGACAACTTATATGTTTGTGATCTTGGTTGCCAGGAATACATACATCAGTACCAGCTTACTGTAATTGATGTCACACACACATTTTCTGCAAGTTTCATAGAGTGTCTCCAGTGACTTCATTAAGGCTGTGACAGGTTATAGTTGTGTTATTTATACATTATGACCACACACACACACACACACACACACACACACACGCACACACACACACACACACACACACACACACACACACACACACACACATTATGGCCTTTGATCAATGCATATTTAAAAGGGAGTAGAAAGCTTGATTTAACTCAAGAAAGTGATACAAATCAATGGGTCTATTTACAGTACAGGATGTGAAATTGAATGTGTGTTTGTAGTAGTACCAGTAGTTGTGTGTGAATGCATTTTTCAGTTTTCATGTTAAGCTGTTACTACATGTTTTATGTTCACCTTGCCTTTCAAATGCTTCTCTTCAATGGTATCCATTAAAGGGACAATCCATCATTTCTAAACGCCAGCCCAGCCACAAAAAGCTGAGGGATGGGTTTGGAGAAATGTGCCACTCTCAAATTCATAGACGGAACAAATATCTTTCAAGAATCAACATGGGTATATATACATTAATATATCCAAGAAAGGCATCCCAAATGACAGTTTGTGTCTGTAAGAACCCCATTGGAGAGTATTTTCTATGACTGTATGCCAGGATTCTTCACACATCAGTAGCATAACACATTTCAGTCTCACTGCCTTCTCCCTTAGTGTACTGTATATGCCTCAGTGGAATGTTATGGCTCTCTTGCGTTCACATTGGTCTGTGTATCATCCTGGATTCCATGGTCTGATTCGTGCAAATAAGCATGTCCTATCCTTCATATGATTTACATCTGTTAACCTTACATATACTGTATGTTCTGTCATCCCTATAACTTATATAGAATGCAGTAGACGTGGAGGACAACGAGGGAGAGAGAAAGAAGAGCATCAGAATGGCTGTTTTTAAACTACAGAATGTGGAGGACTACTATGAGATCGGAGAAGTGCTGGGCAGGTGAGAGAGTATAATCGTACAGAGTACTACTGTCTCTCCTAAAGACCTCTTCATCCCCACTACCCCCGGTACTGTTTCTCTACTGCAAATAACATAAAAAATGTATGTAAATTAGTTGGTTTTGTTATTGATCTAAATTGAACATCATATGAAATGTTGAACACACTGCTGCACAAAAAGTGTTGAAGTGTTATTAGGATTTTAAAAAATAATAATAATTAAACGCCCCCTTATTAAAAAAACAAAGAAGTAAACTCCAGAGACAAGTGTGTATGTTTAGACAGTTGTTACACTGCTAGGCCACACACATGTCAAATCTTTACTAGGAGGTGTGAGTAGAGATGCAGCTACAATGATGATCCTCAGACTCCTCTTTTTTCTTTTTTTAAAGGAGAGTGGACATCTACCCTCCTTCACTCTTTATGTTTCTTTATTTAGATAGGTAGAAGTTGTAGAGGTGGGGTTACATTGAGAGAGAGAGAGAGGAGAGAGCTATGACATTCACCACTCTGGCTCTAGACTAACCCTCAGTCCTCACCCAAAATAGTGCTGCTCTTCGTTTGGATCTATACTTGAAAAGTTGAGTGAAGTTAAAGTAGAGATTCTCAGCTTTTATTGAAGTGTTCTGTGGATGTTGCTATCACCATGCAGCCATTACAACACGTTTTAGACATATAGTACCCTATTTAATCCTTTGTATACAAAGTATACAACCCATTAACCACACCAAAAGTTGGGTATCCTCTCTGGTGAAGGTCTGCCAGGCCTGTACGTCAGCCATCTTCAGTTGTTTCTTTTGAGGAGGTTTTGCCTTAAGTCTCCTCTTTAGCAAATGCTTAAATGCAAAAGGATTTAAATCGAGATTGACTTGGCCAGTCCCTGAAAAGCTCCCTAGTTGCTATGGCTGTATGTTTTGGGTCATTGTCCTGCTG
>NC_137674.1:12560021-12607521 GCF_963989245.1 Nansenia antarctica
TTCCCCCTGGAGTAACTGAGGGCAAAGTGCCTTACTCAAGGGCACACTAGTAGTGGTGTGGTTTCAGGCGGGATTTGAACTCACAACCTTCCGATCACAAGTCCAACTCACTATCCACTAGACCACCACTACCCCAATATGCGGTTGGCAAAGACATTTTGGCAATGTATTGTCAATAGCAAAGCATATCTACTATAGATAGATAGATAGATAGATAGATAGATAGATAGATAGATAGATAGATAGATGGTTGTGAGGTTGAGAGTGGTATAGTTGGGTGTTGAAGTGGTTGAGAGTGGCTTCAGTGGGGTAGAACTGGTAGCCAAGAGAGTGCATTGTTGAGTAATCAGAATGTGTTCTGCAGGTTTCCTGTTGTTTTTATATAAGAGTCCGGAAAGTTCCACGGCAGTTGCAGTAACAAAAGGGCTCTAGGAATGTTGGCCTAAAATCAACATTCCACCATGTTAACCAGATGAGACGATTTGGGGCTACAGAAAGCATGTTGAAGAACAATATGTGGACTTGTTTAAGCAATCTCTCTTTATGTCTATCTGTCAGTCTTTATTTAGCTTGAACCTTGCGAAACCTGCGCAGGTTGTCATGGAGACAACAAACGGGTAGTGGTGGTGGTTATGGACAGGATGTGACGTCAGAGCGTGCGGTGTGGGAGCAGGGGGTAGTGAGAGAAGGCTTCTGGCTAGGTGAGAAGTTTACATAGGCCCAGCAGGAAATGCAGGGGGGAACATGTTACAACTGAGTCACAGAAACACTGTAACAATTCTGCAGTAGAATGAACCCATATCTCTCTATCTATTTGTCTGTCTTGTGTGCAATATTGTGCAATAGACATGTGTGTGCATCTTACAGTGTTACTCAAATACAATGAGCTGCTGTATCTGTGGCAGTTGCAGAACAAAAGAACAAAAGTCATTCACGCTTCTACCTGCTACCGACCTGTATGGTCGAAGGGGGTGAACCACATGTTTCTCTCTTAACACTCTTTCATTTCCTTTCTCACTGTTATACAAATATATAATTTTGTCAGTTCTTATCCCTTTTGCACATTCATGCAAAACATTACAAATGTTGGAACATACAATTTTTTTTAGCACCTACCATTTCTACACAGTTTATATGACAACAATAACATTTGTCCAGAAATATTAGTTTCTAATATCAGAGTTGAAAACAAGTAATTTCTCCATGCGTGTTTCTCTAAATGGTACACATACAGGGCTCAGCCACAGGGGAAGGTCCAGGACACCTGACAGTCTGGTCTTTTAGAAAGGCATTTGATGCAAATCTAGGTTATATTATATTATACAACAGTTAGTTCCGACCAAGTCATTTGATTGGATTTGATTGGACAAGAGGCATTCCATGAGTGCTGATATACAGTATAACAGCACTGGGACTTTATGTATCACTCCGCCGCACAGATGTTCTACTAAATGACCGTTAATTAGACTACATGTTTGTGTTCAGGTTACTAGGCAACAGTCCATTTGAAGTTCAGTTGCGGGACTATTTTTTGTTTATTTTTATGATTAAATAAACAAACAAATCATAATCTGTTGTCGCTTATTACTGTTAACTAATAAATGGCGCTGTAGAACTGTTGTATAAAAGCAATATCACACTCAAGGTCGTGCTGTTATACTGAATATCAGCACGGCTGTGATTGCCTGCGGCCTCGTACCTATGACCGAATCACAGCTCACAGCACTTACTTGTTCTGTGTTCATATTATGGCCATCTGACTCCACAGGCTGGGGTGTGTTATTTGGCATCATGGAGGCTTCTTCAAAACTTTAATTTCTCCCAGGAAAATGTGGTTGCTAGCTATGGTATCAGGTCCCTCCCTGGCAGCTCTACTGTAGCCTACAGACACTGTCAGTGCCTTACAGAACCAATGCTTTTTACAAAATGATGTGCTTACCAAACTGTACACAGTGAGGGTGACTTTCGGCCTTGTTTAACTGCATGACCGACACTCATGTTGCAGAGTAGATTGTTTTAATTTCTCTTCATCTCTTGGTTCTTAATCCTGCCCTATCCATTATCACCATTATTACAGTATTGCTCTGTATTGGGTATTGGGTATGATTGTGTTAGACTTTTAATGGTCCATTATCACCATTTTTGCACAGATTTGGGAAACTAAGGTTCTGTGTACTAAAACGAACAAATACAAGAGAGGGACGAGTCAACAACACATTTTAAGTATGATTTGTCAGAATATGAACTTTTACAACTAGTGCACAGATAAATGTGCAATGAATAATGACATTTCTGCTATTTCACTCCTCCCCCCATCCTCACTCCCTCCCAGCCCCTGAGGTGATCAACTATGAACCCCTGAGTGAGGCCGCTGACATGTGGTAAACCATTTTACATGTTACTATGAGCAAATAGGTGCATTATACTGACAAATTAAACTATATTAATTTTCATTTGTATCTTAAGTTGTTCATAAGACAAAGAGGGATACCATAGGCCCTAACACTCCTGGATTAACCATGCAGTAGTCATAGTTGTGGTAGGCTAGATGTAGTTCTTCTTGTTTTGAATACAGTCTTTCATTACTCTTTGTATCTCTTGTCTATACAGGAGTATTGGCGTCATAACCTACATATTGTGAGTATCCAAAGATAAGCTGACAGGTTGAACTTCACTGTGGATGCAGTATTACAGTGTTAGCTAGTATCTAGCTCCCTAATGTCTCCCTAACACCACCCTATTTTACAGGTTGAGTGGCATGTCCCCTTTTCAAGGAGATAATGATGATGAGACACTACTGAACATTGTGGGGATGAACTACGAGTTTGAGGAGAACTCTTTCAGCCAGACCAGTGTCATGGCCAAAGACTTTATTGAAAAACTGCTGGTTAAAGACCCAATGTAATCAAACAATCTATTACTCATATTTTGATATAATTTATATGTGACACGGTCCGGTCATTTGGGCCGCAAGTCGGCAACCAATCAAAATGTTCCGACTTTTATTTTGAAACACGGAAATACTTTTCAAAGTTTTTGAAAATCACAACACGAACTCGCTAGTCAAGCCAAAATACTGCAATGCAATGGATTCAGTGAGTAATTCCCACTACTACCTAGTTAACTATAACACTACTTTACATTGTCAGCAGGCTCACAAAACAAGCTGTGTTAGTTGATAAGCGAGTGTGTCATTATAAAAAATGTGTTAACATTTTTCGAAAGAAAAGTCCGAACATCAAATCAGATGCTGACTTGCGGACCGATTGACCAGACCGTGTCACATATGATTACAATACATTTGTTGATTAATATCAGTACACATCTGTATGGTACTAGTAATTCTGTGATTATCTCCTCAAACAGAGAGAGAATGACAGCAGAGGAATGTCTACTACACCCTTGGATCAAGGTGAGAGAATAGAGTGTGTGAATGTGATACAATAATGCACAATTAGTTGGAACACGGTGAAGAGACTAAGTATGGGCCCTGTGTTTACTCTCTGTATAGTCTCTGCAAAATGGCTGCATCATATTATTAAATATATTAAATGATATGATATTCCCTTGTGCTTTAGCACAACCTCACCACAGCCTAACTTCAAAGTTCAACTGTGTTTGCTGGGTATAGCCAATATTTTCTCCATGTAGTTGAGTAATAGAATTCGTTTGGAATTGTGGATTTATTTTGTCAGATTTTTTTTTTAAAGAAAAAAACGAAAAATGCTATGTGACTCATCTGGTGTTGGGTTTGTGTGCTACGTTGTAGGACTCTTGCCTTCATCTCCCCCAAGAGGCCCCAGTGGGACGTCACTCACCGCCTGGCCCTCTTCCCCTGATGAATGACATGCCATCTCCTCCCGGTGTAGTCTTCCCTCCTATACCGGTCCGACTGCGCCACCATGCTCTTTGTGGCAATACAACACCCATAGGTGGAATTCACATGGGCTCCTCTCACATGGGCTCCCTAACCCTCATGTCTGGCTTCCCAGCCGGCCGGCCTTCACCCCCTCCACGCCCGTTGCCTAAGCGCCCCGGCCCTTGCCTTCCAGATCCGGGTAATCTTGAATGTCTCGAACCAGAGCTAATAAAGGCAGTGCTTCTCATGAAAAGTTTACAGGAAGAAGAGAGGGTACTGGAAGGATTAAGGAGGATGATGGAAGAGGATACTAAAGAGGAGGACCACATAAAGGTTGTTAAGAGAGAAAACCTTTTCAATCAAAAAGAAGCAACATTAATGAAAGAAGAGGAGAAAAGGAAAGAAAGAGAGAAAAAGAAGAATGAGATACTTCTAAAGTTAAGGAGGGGTAGAAAAAGGAGGAATTCTTCATTTCCACGACGCCCCCTTTCGGTATGTTAGCTTTGTCTTCTCTTTCCATTTATTTATTAATATCTAATGTATCTTTTAATGTTAGTTGATGAATCTATATATTTGTATATATTTGCATATTTACTTAAATCGTATAGTATTTTTTATATTATTTTGTTATTTTGTTTATCTTTGTGGACTGTATGGCTTATTCTTGTTTTATTATGTCGTTTATATTATTGCTATTGTGTTTTATTGATTACTATTGTTTTTTTTGTTTTTTTCATGCTGTGTGGATATTTTAAAGCACTTCGAGTTGCAAAGTTTGCAGGAAAAGTGCTTTTCAAAGAAATATTATTATTATTATTATTATTATTATTATTATTATTATTATTATTATTATTATTATTATTATTATTATTATAATGCCAATGCTATGACACTAAGGTACCCAGCAAACACAGCCAAGTTGTTGCCTGTGTGTTAACCTCCTGTGAGGTTGCAACGTTGTTAGAAGGTAGCCAATGAAATGCTACTTTAATACTACTGAGGGTCGCGACAACGTAACTGCGAAGACTTTAGCCTTTAGCCCATCTGGTAGGCTTCCAACATGTTGCCACACTACAGCCGACTATTCCGAGAATGTTGTCCACAACCTCACCACAGACTAACTTCAAGGTTCAACTGTGTTTGCTGGGTATAGCCAATATTTTCTCCATGTAGTTGAGTAATAGAATTCGTTTGGAATTGTGGATTTATTTTGTCAGATTTTTTTTTAAAGAAAAAAACGAAAAATGCTATGTGACTCATCTGGTGTTGGGTTTTTGTGCTACGTTGTAGGACTCTTGCCTTCATCCCCCCCAAGAGGCCCCAGTGGGACGTCACTCACCGCCTGGCCCTCTTCCCCTGATGAATGACATGCCATCTCCTCCCGGTGTAGTCTTCCCTCCTATACCGGTCCGACTGCGCCACCATGCTCTTTGTGGGATTACAACACCCATAGGTGGAAGTCACATGGGCTCCTCTCACATGGGCTCCCTAACCCTCATGTCTGGCTTCCCAGCCGGCCGGCCTTCCCCCCCTCCACGCCCGTTGCCTAAGCGCCCCGGCCCTTGCCTTCCAGATCCGGGTAATCTTGAATGTCTCGAACCAGAGCTAATAAAGGCAGTGCTTCTCATGAAAAGTTTACAGGAAGAAGAGAGGGTACTGGAAGGATTAAGGAGGATGATGGAAGAGGATACTAAAGAGGAGGACCACATAAAGGTTGTTAAGAGAGAAAACCTTTTCAATCAAAAAGAAGCAACATTAATGAAAGAAGAGGAGAAAAGGAAAGAAAGAGATAAAAAGAAGAATGAGATACTTCTACAGTTAAGGAGGGGTAGAAAAAAGAGGAATTCTTCGTTTCCACGACGCCCCCTTTCGGTATGTTAGCTTTGTCTTCTCTTTCCATTTAATAATAATAATAATATCTTATATCTAATAATGGTATTCATGTTAATATTATTAATATCTAATGTATCTTTTAATGTTAGTTGATGAATCTATATATTTGTATATATTTGCATATTTACTTAAATCGTATAGTATATTTTATATTATTTTGTTATTTTGTTTATCTTTGTGGACTGTATGGCTTATTCTTGTTTTATTAAGTAGTTTATATTATTGCTATTGTGTTTTATTGATTACTATTGTTTTTTTGTTTTTTTATGCTGTGTGGATATTTTAAAGCACTTCGAGCTGCAAAGTTTGCAGGAAAAGTGCTTTTCAAATAAATATTATTATTATTATTATTATTATTATTATTATTATTATTATTATTATTATTATTATTATGCCAATGCTATGACACTAAGGTACCAAGCAAACACAGCCAAGTTGTTGCCTGTGTGTTAACCTCCTGTGAGGTTGCAACGTTGTTAGAAGGTAGCCAATGAAATGCTACTTTAATACTACTAAGGGTCGCGACAACGTAACTGCGGAGCCTTTAGCCTTTAGCCCATCTGGTAGGTGCCTTCCAACATGTTGCCACACTACAGCCGACTATTCCGAGAATGTTGTCCACAACCTCACCACAGCCTAACTTCAAGGTTCAACTGTGTTTGCTGGGTATAGCCAATATTTTCTCCATGTAGTTGAGTAATAGAATTCGTTTGGAATTGTGGATTTATTTTGTCCGATTTTTTTTTTTAAAGAAAAAAACGAAAAATGCTATGTGACTCATCTGGTGTTGGGTTTGTGTGCTACGTTGTAGGACTCTTGCCTTCATCCCCCCCAAGAGGCCCCAGTGGGACGTCACTCACCGCCTGGCCCTCTTCCCCTGATGAATGACATGCCATCTCCTCCCGGTGTAGTCTTCCCTCCTATACAGGTCCGACTGCGCCACCATGCTCTTTGTGGCAATACAACACCCATAGGTGGAAGTCACATGGGCTTTAAAGAAAAAAACGAAAAATGCTATGTGACTCATCTGGTGTTGGGTTTGTGTGCTACGTTGTAAGGCTGTGTTTGGAATGGCATACTAGCATACTACTCATACTAGATTTTAGTATGCCAGAGCGTTCACACTGTACAGTATGCGAGATCTGACTAGCTAAAATGTTTATGAGTAGTATGTAAAAAAATCTGTAAATCTTTTTACAACTTGTTTAGCTATTAAGTTCGGACTATGTCGAAGTAGTATCTACGGGTATCTACGGTAACTAAGGTAACGTCAGATCAGATACATACATCACATTTTTGGAATATATATGGTTACTTTCTCACCTGAAAACATATTAAAACTTCATAAAATGACATGTTAACACTAAACAAAATTACAGCTTTTAGCCAATATATTTTTAAATAGAGGATTTAAAATCCCCGCTCCTGGACCGGCGAAATGCATTCTGGGATGCAGTATGCATACTGCAGTGTAAACGGTTGGCTGGTATTGGCATACTTATTATGAATTTAGTAGGCAGTATACAGTATATACTCATTGAGTATGCTAGTATGCAGTATGCTAGTATGCCATTTCGAACACAGCCTAAGCCTTAGTGCTTTTTCTTTCCACAGAGAATTGACTCTTGCCTTCATCCCCCCCAAGAGGCCCCAGTGGGACGTCACTCACCGCCTGGCAAAGAAAAGAAAGAGATTGAAAAGGAGGAGAAACGTCGACAGAAGGAGGAGAAACTGAAATCAGAGGAGGCAAAAAAGCAAGCGAAAGTGAAGTTGGAGGAAGAAAAAAAGCAACAGAAAGAGAATAAGAAAAAGCAAGAGAAAGAGAAGAAAGAGAAAGAGAAGAGCCTTGAGCAAAAAAAGAAAGAGATTGAAAAGGAGGAGAAACGTCGACAGAAGGAGGAGAAACTGAAATCAGAGGAGGCAAAAAAGCAAGCGAAAGTGAAGTTGGAGGAAGAAAAAAAGCAACAGAAAGAGAATAAGAAAAAGCAAGAGAAAGAGAAGAAAGAGAAAGAGAAGAGCCTTGAGCAAGAAAAAAAAGAGATTGAAAAGGAGGAGAAACGTCGACAGAAGGAGGAGAAACTGAAATCAGAGGAGGCAAAAAAGCAAGCGAAAGTGAAGTTGGAGGAAGAAAAAAAGCAACAGAAAGAGAATAAGAAAAAGCAAGAGAAAGAGAAGAAAGAGAAAGAGAAGGAAGAGAAGATTAGACTAGAGGAGGAAAAAAAGAACGCAAAAGAGAGAATAAAGAAACTTGAAAATGAGAATAAGGAGAAGGAAAAGGAAAATAAAAGGTTTGCAGAAGAAGAGAAAAGGAGACTAAAGGAGGAAAAAAAGAACGCAAAAGAGAGAATAAAGAAACTTGAAAATGAGAATAAGGAGAAGGAAAAGGAAAATAAAAGGTTTGCAGAAGAAGAGAAAAGGAGACTAAAGGAGGAAAAAAAGAACGCAAAAGAGAGAATAAAGAAACTTGAAAATGAGAATAAGGAGAAGGAAAAGGAAAATAAAAGGTTTGCAGAAGAAGAGAAAAGGAGACTAAAGACTGAAAAGAAAATACAGAAGAAGGACAAGAAAAAGAAAGAGAAGGAACAAAAGAGAAGGGGGGAGAGGGTGGTGGGCTGATAGGCACCCCTCTCAGGGTGGTGGTGTGGTGGGGAGGGTGCTGGGCTGATAGGCACCCCTCTCAGGGTGCTGGGGTAGTGGAGGGCAGAGGGGAGGGTGGTGGAGGGAGAGGGGAGGGTGGTGGGGGGGAGAAAGGGGGGTGGTGGGGGGAGAGGGGAGGGTGATGGGGGAGAGGGGAGGGTGGTGGAGGGAGAGGGGAGAGTGGTGGGGGGAGAGGGGAGGGTGGGGGGATGGCTCCATCTCTTCCTAGCATCGCCATAATGATGTTCTCATGTGGTGTGTGGTGTGTGGTGTGTGGTGTGTGAGTGTGAGTGTGTGAGTGTGTGTGTGTGTGTGTGTGTATTAGTGGTAGAAATGGAGGCGTTTCGCCTGGACAGGCACACAAAATCAAAGTACATTATCGGTTCAGGAGAAGATATAGATTTTTTACCTGGGTTGTTTCCTGTGTTCCCCAGACCTTTTAAAGACTGGTAGTAATGATGTGTGAATGGCACTAGAGTACCAGAGTACTAGACTATCAACGGAAGATAAAACAGTATCAGGAGAGGAGAGAGGAGAAGAAGCAAGAGAAAGAGAAATGGGAGGAACAGAAAAAATTTGCGAAAATTGAACTTGCGATGCAAAAAATAAAGGAGGCAGATATGAAAATAAAAGACTGGGAGGAGCAACAGAGAAAGAGAGAAAATGAGAAGGAGAAGGACGAAAAAGAAACGTGCATTAGAGGAAAAGGAGGCAGAAGAGAGAAATGAGAAGCAGGACAGACCAAAAACAACGTCAAAGGAGCTACTCAGAGAGAAGATGGCAGAGACCTATGAAAGGGCAAGACTCAAAGCCAAAGAGGAGAGTGAAGATGTGAAACAACACTGATAGTCCGGGAGCCAAAGCTTTTTTTTTCTTCTTTTTTTTTGGATGAACCTTGTTTTGTCAGGTAAAGTTTTTTTTCTCTGCTGTTTCTTGTTGCTTGGGGTAACCTCTTCAAAATACAGGAAGGTGCCCTGTGATAGCCCTTGTGCATTTCAGATATTAACCCCTTCATGCCCGAAATGCCAAATATTCATGCAAAATACTCAAATCAAATGCATCAAATTTATGTTCACTCATGTTTACTCATACTCATGTATGTACAATGTATTTTTTGTGTTACTATTCATTAATTTGAAAGATTTTTTTTAAGTAAGTAAGTAAGTAAAGCTTTATTTATATAGCACCTTTCATACAAGAAATGCAGCTCAAAGTGCTTTACAACAGGAATAAGAACATAAAGTAAGGCAGTGGCTTGGTCGAGGACTTGCTGGAACGGTGCATCCACATTACCAATGGCTGATAGTTCGTACTCAGCTTTCAGGACTTTGATGACAGAGCCTTTTCCCAACCCATAGTAAGACGCTACGGTGTTGCATCCCGATATGGTATTACATTCATACATGGACTGATGAAAGGTTCTTGACAATTTCTTGTGAATGCTTGGCCAGTGTCGACTTGATTTAGTATAATAGTGGTCCACTGTTGCCCTTTCCTTGCGGGGGGATTCCATGATGAGTGGTACATCCAGCCCTGCCTGAAGGTGATGGTGAAGGAGGAGGACAAACACGTCTGTGTGATCAGAAACCACAGAGATTTGATGGGCTTCTCCAGCACACATCAGGACTTGTTGGACAATGATGGTGTCAACTTCTTCCTGCTGATCTTCTTGATCATAGTGGTTCCTTCTTTCTTCCATCTTGATCTCGATGGGGCATGGGTCCTCCCCTGTCACCACCAACTTGTGTTTGTTGGTGCTCCGTAGATGGAAAAGCCTGTCTTGGGTCAGTTCCTCATATAATAATAATAATAATAATAATAATAATAATAATAATAATAATAATAATAATAATAATACACTACCGTTCAAAAGTTTGGGGTCACCCAGACAATTTCGTGTTTTCCATGAAAACCTGCACTTTTATTTATCAAATGAGTTGCAAAATGAATAGAAAATATAGTCTAGACATTGACATGGATAGAAATAATGATTTTTATTTGAAATAATAATTTTGTCCTTCAAACTTTGCTTTCGTCAAATTGCTTTGCAGCAATTACAGCATTGCAGACCTTTGGCATTCTAGCGGTTAATTTGTTGAGGTAATCTGAAGAAATTTCACCCCACGCTTCCTGAAGCACCTCCCTTGATGGGCACTTCTTGCGTACCATACGGTCAAGCAGCTCCCACAACAGCTCAATGGGGTTGAGATCTGGTGACTCCGCTGGCCACTCCATTACAGACAGAATACCAGCTGCCTGCTTCTTCATTAAATAGTTCTTGCATAATTTGGAGGTGTGCTTTGGGTCATTGTCCTGTTGTAGGAGGAAATTGGCTCCAATCAAGTGCTGTCCACAGGGTATGGCATGGCGTTGCAAAATTTAGTGATAGCCTTCCTTATTCAAAATCCCTTTTAGCATGTACAAAAGCAGCCCCAGACCATCACATTACCTCCACCATGCTTGACAGATGGCGTCAGGCACTCTTCCAGCATCTTTTCACTTGTTCTGCGTCTCACAAATGTTCTTCTGTGTGATCAAAACACCTCAAACTTCGATTTGTCTGTCCATAACACTTTTTTCCAATCTTCCTCTGTCCAATGTCTGTGTTATTTTGCCCATATTAATCTTTTCCTTTTATTGGCCAGTCTCAGATATGGCTTTTTCTTTGCCACTCTGCCTAGAAGGCCAGCATCCCGGAGTCGCCTCTTCACTGTAGACGTTGACACTGGCGTTTTGCGGGTACCATTTAATGAAGCTGCCAGTTCAGGACCTGTGAGGCGTCTATTTCTCAAACTAGAGACTCTAATGTACTTGTTTTCTTGCTCAGTTGTGCACCGGGGCCTCCCACTTCTCTTTCTACTCTGGTTAGAGCCTGTTTGTGCTGTTCTCTGAAGGGACTAGTACACACCGTTGTAGGACATGTTCAGTTTCTTGGCAATTTCTCACATGGAATAGCCTTCATTTCTAAG
This sequence comes from Nansenia antarctica, assembly GCF_963989245.1. NCBI lineage: Eukaryota > Metazoa > Chordata > Actinopteri > Argentiniformes > Microstomatidae > Nansenia > Nansenia antarctica. Next base: position 12,571,380 of record NC_137674.1, read on the forward strand.
AACAAGAATAGACTGTCGAGTTTCATATGAAAGTTATCTTTTTCTGGCCATTTTGAGAGTATAATCGAACCCACAAATGTGATGCTCCAGAATTTCAGGGGTCGGGAACCTTTTTGACTGGGAGAGCCATAAAAGCCAAATATTTCTAAATGTATTTCATTGAGAGCCATATAGTATTTTTAACATATAATAAATTAAATATGTCTTACTTTTAATGCGATTTCTGGTGCTGCATGGTTTTGCTGATGTCCTTGTAGTCTGGTTCATACGTGGTGAGGTTGAGCTTCATGCAGGCGTTGAGGCTTCCATCAGTTAAACGTGAGCGTAGGTTGGTCTTAATGTTCCTCATATGCGAGAATGACTGCTCACATATACATGTATGTAGAGCCAAACATGGTCAATACGGCAATACTAACACGCTGCATTGTGTGGTATGTCACAGGAAGCTCGTTCCAAGTTTTCAGAATCAGCTGGTCTTTTTTCAGTTTTTTCATTTCTGTCCACTTGTGTTCCCTCGCCAGCTCTGCTCGCTGTCGCGCAAGACTTTCCAACTCTCCATTAAGTGTCTTGAACTTACTCATCCACATGTCTGATGCCTTCAGGTCAGCAACTTCCAGCTCAAAGTCTCCCATAGAGACCCCAGGGATGCATGTCAGGTCGATTTTGTCCACTGCACACTCATGTGGATGAGTGATGAACTTGAAAAGACCAGTGCGCGCACGAAATTCTCCAAAACGTGCTTTGAATGACTGCAGGAGATTGGACGTAAAGCCAGCTAGCTGCTGGAGATCCAGATGTTGAGTGAAGTCACTTGCTAAGCATGCATCTCTAAATTGTTGCAGTGTTACAAAGTGCAGAAGACGACCTGTTTCAATGTCCCTGAGAAAGACTTCCAGCTTGCTTTCAAATGCAAACACTGCTTGTTGAAGGGATGAGATTGTATTTCCAATACCTTGCATTTTCACATTGAGCTGGTTCAGATGGCCTGTTATGTCCACGAGATAGTGAAACTGCAGGAGCCAGTCAGTGTTGTCTAGCTCAGGATGCTTGACGCCTTTCATTTGAAGAAAAGTCCGGATTTCACTCAGGCAAGCTGCAAAACGGCTGAGCACCTTTCCCCTTGACAACCAACGCACGTTGCTGTGTAAAAGCAGACTGGGATAATGATTCCCAACTTCTTCTAACAGAGCTTTAAACTGGCGATCATTTAAAGCTCGGGCAACAACAGTTTTTTTTCTTTAGCAAACTCCATGAAAGACGTGAATAAATCCTCTCCTCTGGTTGTCCCTTTCATTGGCAAAACAGCCAAGCTTTCCTCACGCAGTGTGTCACCTGCAGCATACCTGGCAAATATACTGAACTGAGATAGATGGCTAACATCTGTTGACTCATCTAACGCGAGAGAAAAGTATGTCCCGGCGTTTATGTCCTTAATTTGTGTTTCCTCAACTTGATTTGCCATCATGATGCTACGATCGTGAACAGTTCTTGCTGCATGTGTTTTATTCGTTTGATTATCTTGTCTTTATTTGGGAAGTCATCAAACAGTTCATTGGCCACATCAAGCATGAATGTTTTGGCATACTCGCCATCTGTGAATGGCTTTCCATTCCTGACTATTGCCAAAGCACCCGCAAAGCTAGCGGAATTCCCGTCACCTTGCTTGGTCCACCCACGCAGTTGCTGTTGACTCGTCTGCACTTTCCGCTGTAGCTCCTCGCATGCCTTTTTCCTGCTGTCCCCCGCTGGATATTTCGATGCAAATGAAGCATGATGCGTATCGAAGTGCCGCTTTATATTTGACCGTTTCATCGATGCAATTTTATCATTGCATATTAGACATACCGCAGATCCTGCGATCTCCACAAATGCAAATTCCTCTGTCCACGCAGCCTGGAATGCACGGTAATCATCGTCTTTTTTTCTTTTTGCCATCTTTCTCGTTACAAGGGTTGAAGCGTATAAGCTAGTTCACTATCTGATCAAATTGTTTTTTATTTATTCACCTTTACAACGACCTCTGACACTCTCGCGAGACATTGGTTCCCGACCCGACCCACGGGTCACGGGTCATGGGTCCCGTGAAGAGTCCCGTGAAATTTAACTTCAAAACTAATTTCTGTTTACTTTAAAATGACACAGTATTATTACGCAATATCACAAGTATTTTAAAATCAGTTCCAAACAGATTTTTGTTTTCCAACTTTTTATTATTTATTTTTTTAACTTTTCAACCCAATTGTCTGGGAGCCATATGCCGTCACCGGAAGAGCCATAGGTTCCCGACCGCTGCTCCAGATACTCAACTAGCTCAAAGGAAGGCCATTTGTATAGCTTTAACCAGCAAAACTGTTTTCAGCTGTGCTAACGTAATTGCACAAGGGTTTTCAAGGTTTTTCTAATCATCCATTAGCTTTTAACGCGATTAGCAAACACAATGCTGGAGTGACGATTGCTGGAAATGGGCCTCTACACACCTATGTAGATATTCCATTAAAAACCAGATGTTTGCAGCTAGAATAGTCATTTTCCACATTAACAATGTATAGAGTGTATTTCTGATTAATTTAATGTTATCTTCATTGAAAAAAACTGTGACCCCAAACTTTTGAACGGTAGTGTACATTAGACTTATATAGAGCTTTTCTAGCCACTCAAAGACGCTTTACAAACTGAAAAGATTGAGTAGTAATAATAAAAAGAAACAAAAGGTAAATAGAAGTATAGGGGCCTAATTGAGGTAGTGCGTTCTAGAGGGACGGGGCTGTGGCTGAAAAGGCCCTATCACCCCAGGTCTGGAGCTTGGTCCTGGTGGTCTTGAGGGTGGTTTGGTCATCAGACCTGAGGCAACGGGAGGGGGTGTGGAGGGGCACGAGGTCGGCAAGGTAGGAAGCGGCCAGATTGTTGATGGCTTTGTAAGTGGTGAGTAGGATTTTGAATTGGATCCTGTATTTTACCGGGAGCCAGTGTAGGTTTTGGAGGACAGGGGTGATGTGGTCACAGCAGCAAGTGGAGGTGAGCAGACGGGCAGCAGAGTTCTGGACGTATTGGAATTTGTTTAGGATGTTATTGTTGTTAAACCGTAGGGGATGCTGTTGCAGTAGTCGAGTCGGGAAGTCATGAAGGTCGTGGATGAGAGTTGCAGCAGCGGAAAAGGACAGGGAGGGTCGGGTGCAGGCAATGTGGGAAAAAAGCTGATTTAGTGACCTGGTTGGCATGGGGAAGGAACGAGAGGGTGGGGTCAAAGATGATGCTTGGGGTCAAAGATGAGGTTGCGGACGTGGTTGGGGGGGGTTACGGTGAAGCCATCGATGTTGAGTGAGAATGTCTGGGTGGAACGGGTGAGGGACTTTGGGCCGATGATGAGGATTTCCGATTTATTGCAGTTGAGTTTCAGAAAATGTTATTGTATCCATGATTTTATGTCGTTGAGGCAGGTAGTGAGAATGGAGTGGGTGTTAGGGGAGATGGTTTTGGAGGAGAGGTAGAGTTGGGTGTCATCAGCATAGCAGTGGAAGCGGAGGCTATGGCGGCGGAGGACCTGTCCAAGGGGAAGGATGTACAGGATGAAGAGGAGGGGGCCTAGCACTGAACCCTGGGGGACACCGTGGGTGACTGGAGCAGTGGAGGATTTACTGTTATTTATTGAGATGTATTGATATCTGTCTGAGAGATAGGACTTGAATCAGGAGAGGGCGGTGCCGGTTATGCCAATGTGTTGGAGACGGGCGAGGAGGATGGAATGGTTGATGGTGTCAAAGGTGGCGCTGAGGTCGAGGAGGATGAGGATGGTGAGGTGGCAGAAAGGAGTATGTCATTGGTGATTTTTAGTAGTGCTGTTTCAGTGCTGTGTTTGGAATGGAAGCCAGATTTGAATGGTTCATACAGGTTATTGCAGTCGAGGTGGGATTTGAGTTGGGCAGCAACAACTTTCTCAAGGATTTTGGACAGGAAGGTGAGATTGGAAATGGGTCGGTAGTTGTTGGGGGTGTCAGGGGCGAGACCGGGTTTTTTAAGTATGGGTGTAATAGCAGCGAACTTGAGGGCAGGGGGGACAATGCTGGTGGACAGGGTGAAGTTAATTATGTTTGTGATGAGTGGGGTGAGTGTGGGGAGACAGGCCTTGACTAGGGAGGAGGGAATGCGGTCCAAGGCGCAGATTGAGGACTTCATGCTGGTGACTGTGTATATAATAATAATAGGTTCAGCTGTTTCTTGTTGTAAATGGATGACGAGACAACCTTCTGGGCCGGTAGCTTTGTTGATAAGAGGAGATGATTACGCTTTATGGAACGAGAAGCTTCGAGTTCCATAACGCTTTTATACAACGGTTACCACGTTTATCTATCAATATTTCACAAAAGAAAGACAAGACAAACTTTTAATTAATGTATTTGAATGGAACTATGTTTTAAGTGTATTAATCCTCTGAACAGTTGTTTATTGGTTGCTAAGCAACAGTAAGAATGTTACTTCGATAACGGTAATATATACAAACGCGGAGTAATATGAAAACATGTGTCAACATTCCATTTAGCCGTGCGTATATCATGGATATCAGCACGGCTAGAACGCAAACTGACCAATAGAGACAATGGACCGGATCTATCCGTTGTATAATGGGGAGTGTGTCTATGTTCCCACAGCCCGATGGTCCCACAGCCCAATGGTCCGACGGCCAATGTTCCCACATTTCTAAGTAATCTAACTAACCCTAGCCCTAGCCCTAGCCCTAATCCTAACCCTAACACTGACCCTAACACTGACCCTAACCCTATCCCTAGCCCACCTATGAAATATTAGAAATGTGGGACCATTGGGCTGTGGGACCATTGGGTTATGGGAACATAGGGATGACCCTGTATAATGTTTCTTGTTGACCCCTGTCTCTCTGACATCTCTGGTGACGGACTTGGGCCCGATCCCGATTCCCTTTCCTACCCCTACAGCTCGTTTTGGAGTGCCACTCGCTTTAGAGCCTCTGAACAGAGCCACAAGGCATAGTGGTTGAAATCTTTCCCTAAGAAAAGACAAGACTGACTTCATACCTGTCAGACAGTGACGTCTACCTCATCTTCGACAGGTACTATGGCCGTTGGGCCCAGGGGCTGAGGCTGTTCTTGCCCGTTTTACTGTGCTCTCAACTTCGCTCCATGTAGGGGGCCTTGTTTCCATCTGGTGCTCAGGTGGTTGGATTGGTGGCATGTCATCCGGAATGCTGGCTGGCACATGCCTCTGGTTGTCAGAGTAGGTCTTCCTCAGGTGCTCCTCTAGTTCCCTTATGGGTACTTTGAGGGTCCCTGTTTTCTCCTTGACAAAGAGGTCTTTGACGAACTTGTAGGGATCTCTGTAGAAGGCAGTCCTCGTTCGCTCTTTCTTCTTGTGTTGCTTTCTCAAGCATTCTGCTCTTCGCAGTGTTGCAAGACGCCGCTTGATGTCGGCCTGTAGTGCCTCAAGTCCTTTCCTTTCCACTTCTGTGGCCTTCTTCCACTGTTTTCTCAGGCACCTTCTTTCTTTCACAAGTCTTTCAATCTCTTGTTGTCTCCTGGACTTGAGATGGGCTGATGGTTCCTTCTGTGTCCCATGGTTCTTACTTTTCACCCCAAACCTCTCTGCTCCATAGCTGTAAATTATCTCTCCAATCTTGTCCAGTTTTCTTTCCACGCCTCCTTTCAGACCTTCTAGAAGATGGACAAGGTCTGTGTCTGTGTTTTCCCACTCCTTTTTCTGGCAGGCTTTAGGCCACAAGATTTGAGGCTTTCGTCCATTCATCTTCCTCTCCACTGCTGTCTGTGGCTAGATTGGCTCTGGACTCATGTCCGTTGATGGATCTGTGCTTGGTTGAGCTTCGTCTGGGGTTCTGATACCCTGTGGACTGTGGTGAATATCCTGCCACTGGGCTTCACTCGACTGATTTGCCCTACCTCTGAGGAAGTAGTGGTCAATGCGAGGCACCTCGCTAAGCTCTCTTAGGCACTTTTTCCTGCCCTGGTGGATCTTGAGACCCTTCTCTGATGTTATCTTTTTCCAGCCACAGATGCAGCTTTGTAGCTTGTGTCCTGCCAGTGTTGTTACTCCGTCAACTACCGTGCTGATCATTTGATTCGTTGTCATTTCCGTTCCAGGGTCTGTTACCGTGTGATCCGCCGATGAGTCATCTTCCGCCCCCGCTCTCGCAGACTCTAGGGGTGTTTTTCCTTTTGAATTTTTCGTAGCCATAGTTGGGTGGAACCAAGTCACTGTGTAGTGAAAGGCTCCTGCCAACACGGGTAGCTAACCCATGCCAGCCCCGTTGGGGTCTGTTCCCTCCTGTCAGCTGTCTCTTCAGGCCGTCACCAGGTCTTTCCCAGGTTGTCAGCTGCCCTTTCGCAGCGGTCACTGGTTTTGACACCAGACATCAGGATTCTTAATAGGACTGGCTGTTAAAATCCCTAAATATTCAGCACAACAATTGAGTGGAGTTGGAGATGTCCTCTTGGGTGAAGTGGAATTTTGCAATGATCACGTGGTGCCACCAGTACGACACATCTTCAGTTGTGGTCCCCGACCTCATTGGGTGTTTCGGCCAGTTATCACAAGACACCCTCTGCCGAGGTTGGCCCACCACAGGCTGATCAGGCCTGGGTGTGTGTCGCACGGTGGCACCACGTGGTCATTTGGGAGCCCATGTTGGGTCCCTACGTTTCAGCCACAGCCAGTGACTGCTCCGTTCTGCTGCAGTGGACAGTTCTCTGATTGCCTTCCGTTGGGCCTGTCCTCTGATCCCTACTGCCCTCAGGAGCCTTGTGGTGGAGCTGGCTACAAAGCCTCTGCAGCCCACCTCCACTGGCCACACCTTCACGTTCCAGCCCCGCCCCTCTGCTTCGACTGCTAAGTTGGCATACCGCAGCCTCTTCCGTTCGAATGCCTCATCGATGGCCTCCTCCCATGGGACCGTCAGTTCTACGATGAAGACACGCCGGCAGGACTTGGACCAGAGGACTAGGTCTGGGCGCAGGTTGGTCACTGCAATTTCGGGTGGGAAGGTGAGCCTCTGGCTGAGGTCTACCCGCATTTCCCAATCCCGGGCTGCGTTCAGTGGGCCTGAGTCTGGAGGTGATGGCTTGGTCCGCTGTTTCTCCCCTTCCCGGATGAAGGTTGTTTTCTGTGGAAAGGTAGTCTGGGCATTTAGAGGCATGGCGTTGGTGGTTACCCTCTTGTGCTCAAGTTCGGCAGCCAAGCACTTTAGCACTTGGTTGTGGCGCCAGGTGTATCTTCCTTGAGTTAGACTGGTCTTGCAACCCACCAAGATGTGTTTGAGGGTTGCTGGGGCTGCACACTGGAGACAGGCTGGGTCCTCTCCATACCAGAGATGTAGGTTGGTAGGAGAGGGCAGGACATCATATGTGGCTCTGATGATGAAACTTAGCCATTAGACTCCATGCTCCACAGCTCGTTCCACATGATTTTCCTCCTCTCCACGCTCTCCCACTTCATCCAGCGGCCTTGCTGGGCTTGGGAGACTGCCTTGGCGCACCTGGCTGCTTCCTCCTGGTGGCGCACCTCCTCAACCACCATCTTCCGCCGTTCTGTTGGAGTAGCCTTTTGCCATGTGGGTGTTGTTGTTTCTAAGCCAAGGCCCCCTCTGCCATGTTGGACATGCCCCACTATATCCCGGTGTCTGAGGGCGGTCTTTGCCACCGCAACTGCTGCAGATGGCTTCCATTTCCTCCCCGTTGCTAGGATTGGAGCTGCACCTCTGACGAATGGATCCCGGGATTCTGTGAGAGACATTTCCAGCCTTGATTTGGCACATTTGTACTCCTCCACCAGGCTTGAGATTGGTAGGGAGAGGGCTCCGTTGCCATACAGGCCTATGCTGCTAAGGCCTCTCGGCAGTCCAAGCCACTTCCTCACTTGTGCATTCACCAGTCTCTCCAGCCGGTTGGCATGGGATAGTGTGACCTCGTAGATGGAAATTGGCCACATGAGACGGGGCAGCAGTCCAAACTGAAAGCACCACAGCTTCAGCTTCCCAGGGAGAGCAGTGTTGTTGATCTGCTTGAGGCCACTGATTATATCCTGCTTGAGTTGTTCCACCTGCTTCGAGTCTTTGAGTTCTGCGCTATACCAGCGGCCAAGGCTTTTGATAGGCTTCTCCAGAACTGTTGGTATTGGCTCGTTGTTGACGTGGAACCTCTCATTGGCAAGCTTGCCTTTGACAATGGAGATACTGCGGGACTTACTGGGTTTAATCTCCATTCGTGCCCATTTGATGTTTCCCTGGAGTTTATCCAGCAGGCGTTTGGTGCATGCGTTTGTTGTTGTTATTGTCGTGATTACAGTATCAAGTCTGTCACCAGAGATGTCAGAGAGACAGGGGTCAACAAGAAACATAATCTCCTCCTATCAACAAAGCTACCGGCCCAGAAGGTTGTCATCCATTTACAACAAGAAACAGATGAACCTGTTATTATATGAGAAACTGACCCAAGACAGGCTTTTCCATCCACGGAGCACCAACAAACACAAGTTGGTGGTGACAGGGGAGGACCCATGCCCCATCGAGATCAAGATGGAAGAAAGAAGGAACCACTATGATCAAGAAGATCAGCAGGAAGAAGCTGACACCATCGTTGTCCAACAAGTCCTGATGTGTGCTGGAGAAGCCCATCAGATCTCTGTGGTTTCTGACGACACAGACGTGTTTGTCCTCCTCCTTCACCATCACCTTCAGGCAGGACTGGATGTACCACTCATCATGGAATCCCCCCGCAAGGAAAGGGCAATAGTGGACATCAAGTCGACACTGGCCAAGCATTCAGAACCTTTCATCAGCCCATGCCATATCGGGATGCAATCGGGGTTTGGAAAAGGCTCTGTCATCAAAGTCCTGAAAGCTGAGTACGAACTATCAGCCATTGGTAATGTGGATGCACCGTTCCAGCAAGTCCTCGACCAAGCCACTGCCTTACTTTATGTTCTTATTCCTGTTGTAAAGCACTTTGAGCTGCATTTCTTGTATGAAAGGTGCTGTATAATTTACTTACTTACTTACTTAAAAAAAGTAATGAATAGTAACACAAAAAATACATTGTACACAACCTCCTTTATGAGTAAACATGAGTGAACATAAATTTGATGCATTTGATTTGAGTATTTTGCATGAAATCTCATAAATAAATAAAAATCTGGGATTTTGGCATTTCGGGCATGAAGGGGTTAATATCTGGTACCCCCAAGCAACAAGGGTTAGGGTTAGGGTTAGGGTTAGCAGAGAAAAAAACTTTACTAGAAATCCCTCCATTCACCATATCACTCCAGTTCTCCAACAACTTCATTGGCTCCCCATCAAATTCCGTATTCATTTTAAGATTCTCCTTCTCACCTTTAAGGCTCTCCGTAACCTAGCACCCTCATACCTCTCTGAACTCCTTCTTACTCACACTCCCTCCCATAGTCTCAGATCTCCTCTGCCCCACCTAACATACGTAATATTGACAATCTCACCACTTTCACAATCCAGTCTTAAAACACACCTTTTCACAATGGCTCACTTGGTTTGATCTCCTGCATTTTGTTTGTTGTTATCAGATTTTTCTGTTTTTGTCTCATTTTGCTTTGTTGATTTTAATGTTTTGATAGCCTTGAAAGGCGGCGCATGAATAAAATGTATTATTATTATTTTTATTATTATTTTTATTTTTTTTATTTACCCGACAAAACAAGGTTCAACCCCATGGCTCCCGGACTATGAAGAAGAGGCTGCCCTTTAGGTCAGGGTGGCCTTGGACCAAAATACATAACAGATCTCCAAATAAATAAATAAACTTGCCTTGCCTTGAAATAGTTTGTTGTATGGATATATTGATAATAATACAAAATATATATATAATAAAAAATGATGAGAAATATGTGCCCCCTCACAAATTCAACATCATTTGAAAATATATTTGAAGTTCTATGCAGAAACGGGAGGGGGGGATATTTATTCTGCATCCATGCTCAACACGTTTCTGGAGTAACAGGTTACATTACTGGGCTGACGGGCACGTTCACATTTGCACACGCTGTATCTCGGTGTAACACCTACATAAGGTGATACACCTTCAACCAAACCCTTCCCCTGAACCTTAAACCTAACTGCAACCACATTTGAATCAATTTGTGGGAGAGACTGCAGAACCTAGGACACATTACAGCAAACAAGGAAACACAACACAAGTGGCCTTTACTCCACAACTGCTGACTCAGTGGCTCATATTCTGCAAAATGTAATTGCGAGAGGATATCACTGAAGGCATATGTGTAAAAAATTCACAGCCCGCCAGGCCGCCACTGGTGTAAAGACATTTAGGCTCGCTGACCTGTCATAAAACTGAGATGAAAAAGCACTAGGGCAGGCAGCTATCACATCTGCCTCACTGAGGGAGGAGGGTCTTAAGCCGCTGTAATTGACGCTCACTCTCCCCCCAATAACCACATGACTTCGAAAAACAGGAGCGTTGTAAAGCAACGACTATGAATCCAGCTGATGGCTGTGAATCCTCTGGACTAACAAGTGTGTTACTGCACACTTGCATCGGAATTACATTGGGAATTGTCTTTTTGGGCAGAACTACTACAAGTGAGAACCAGAACAGTACAACAAGTGGCCACTAGGGTTTGCGGCGTTTCCAGGGTTACCAGGGCCCAGCATTCCCAGTTACCAGGGTTACCAGGGCCCAGCATTAATGTAATCTAGATCAGAATGATCTAAAGCTATACGTTTATTGCAGGGTCTATCATCTTTGTTCCTGCTCTGTAGATTCTATAATTCTGATTCTGTACGACTGTACGTCAATTTCATGAAAACAAATGTTGTTTGAAGAACTCCTTAGAAACCACACAGGGCCTAGTTTTCAGAGCTTAATTAATTGCAGCACTAAAATCATCTTGGGGCTCTTTCTGCGTCAGACATTATAAATTCCACGGTCGGCTTTGGACGAAAGACGATGGCAGGGCAGTGGAGGTTTCAGAGGCCCTCTATTGTGAACAAAGAATGACTTCCAATGGCCCCTGGTCCTAGCATTTGTTTTTCATATGGAGACTGATGGATAGATGATTCATTCGCTTTGGTTAAAGTGTAAACAACACTGTGACAGATTCCAAAAACTTTTATTAGAACATTACAGCAGATACAAAGGTCTATTGCAATCATACACTCTTCCAGAACGGTATGTGTGCTTCAACAACAAACAATAATGCACTTCCCCAAAAGGAAAAAAAGAGAGAAATAAATTAATAGAAAAAAAAGAAAGAACTACAAAAAACAAATACACAGCAGTTTCCATGTTTCTGTTGAGTGAAACTTCACAATGAAACAAGGCCTCGGTAGACTGGGAGGGGAGAAGTACACGTCATCGCTCTGCCCTCCTCCCTGGAGTACGCACTTGTTCTTCAGGAGTATGCACTTGTTCTCCAGGAGTACGCACTTGTTCTCCAGGAGTACGCACTTGTTCCCCTGGAGTATGCACTTGCTTGGCTCCATTCCTGGATCTCAAACAGCAGGACTCGTGGGAGGAGACTCTATGGAGCCCAACAACGCAATACTACTGTATGTGGTGTTTTGACAGTTAAATTACACTATACTGTAAGTAGCAACAATAATGAGCAGATATTGTTCTCCATAGCGCTATTCGAACCAGCTATCTGCGGTTTGCAATGCAAGTCGTTACACCTGTAATCACCTGCCAGTAGCCTAAAGCTATGTGTCAACCAGCACATGCAAGTTGGAATGTGTGCGATTGTCCAGGCACACAATTTCAGTAGTTTCAGCGACTGGAACACAACGAAAAATGCCCTCAAGGCTAATTAATTTAATCCTAATTTAAGTGATACGCTCAACTCTACAGAACTTTGAAGTATATGCATTAAATCATTTCATTTAAATGGGTCATTATGATGCTTGTTAATGGGTTTAAAGGGGTCAAATTTAATACATATATTTCCCTCAAATAATATATTCAGTTATAAGTGTATACATGTATTTTGTTTTGCATAGAAAGCAGTCATAGAGTCCGGACATAGAGTCAACAATTCTAGATTTTGGTTAATTGACTTAGCTCAAAGTTATTATTAACATAGGTGACTGCTTAGGACGCCTGTAAGCATTCTCTAGATAATGAGAGAGACTATATTCAATGGTGTTGTTGTGTATGTTAAATAAAATGCCAGAAGTGTGCCAAAATGACTAATTAAATTGAACATTCCTCTATATTGTCAAAATTAGTCACCTGCCATACATACAGTATACAGAACAAGTCATACAAATGTATGTCACCCATTCCTATCATGTTTGTAATGTATTAGTTATGTCTTGAACACGTCTTGTGTAGTTTAACTGTCAAAACACCACATACAATAGTATTGCCTCAGTGGTAAAACCCCAAAAATGTACCTCTTAATATTTAATATTTCACCCCTTTGTTAACATGAATAACTACTATAAAGCATTTGTTAGTGCCTTAACGAAGCATGAACAAGGCATTATTAATGCATAAGTTACTATGGCATTAATCCATGTGTATCATATTGTAAAGTATTACCATGTAAAATGTTACCAATACAACATTCATGTTTTCTATGTAACAATAACCCCTTGAACAGAGAATAAAATATGCTGTCCTACACTCTTCTAGTGATGTAGACTCAAGAGACAGAACATGTTAGTTTGAGATGTTTTATTTGTCATAGGGTTTTCATCTCCAGTACAAAAGGTGGAAGTTGGACTGCTCAGGATGTTGATAAGTTGTCAGAGTGTGCTGAAGGTACAAAGCATCAGACTTAGTAGCTGGCCATGGTGCTGGTGAGCCAGTCGTTGAAGATGCAGACCTAGAAGTGGGAAAAGGGAGACATTAGTGGTCAAACCAAGTAGGAAATAATGTGATAGCGACTTTATTCCAAAAAATCCCAAGATGAAATCTCTTTCCAGTCTCACCTTGGCGTAGACACCGGGGTTACCAGCCTCGGCACAGCCGTAGCCCCAGGACACAACACCCTGCAGCTCACCGTTGCACACCACGGGGCCACCGGAGTCACCCTGAGAGAGAGAGAGATGATGTAGTAAGAGTGAAGTATTTAGTTCAGATAAAGATGAAGTAGTTATTCAATATCAACATCTAAACAATTGACAACTGAAGTGCATGTAGTGAAGGATCATAGACTTCATATAAAGTCTTCTCTGTTGTCAAGTGCGTACCTGGCAAGAGTCCTTGCCTCCCTCCAGGTATCCAGCGCAGAACATGGCGTCGGTGATCATGCCGGGGTAGGCAATGTCACAGGCGTTGAAGGACAGGGTGGGGATTTCCAGGCACATCAGCTGGTCACCGCTGACTATTAACAGAGAGAAAGGATGGATTGAGAGAGGGGGAAGAAGGAAGACAGAGAGAAACGGTTAGATATATTGACATTGTGTTTGTAAAGGTAATCTGACCTTCCCTGTCATGTCTATACACACTCATTCATCATGAAGATGATCTACTGCCACATTTAACCTTTGCCCCTTGTGCTGTACTCACCGGAGCTCATGGTGTTGCCCCAGCCAGCGACTGTGCACATGGTGCCAGTGGCGGCACAGCTGGTGGGCAGAGCCACGGTCTGCACGTTGCTGTTGAGGGTGGCGGGCTTGCTCAGCTTGATCAGCATGATGTCGTTGTTGATGTTGTAGGAGCTGTACTGGGGGTGACGGATCACTTTAGAGGAAGTGATGAACTGCTCGGTACCCTCTGTCACTGTGATGTCGTGCTCGCCAAGACGAACCTGCACACGGCTGAAAGAGATAGAAAGAGTCAAAGTAAGAGCAGAGTCAATTGTCTCATGATTTTGTGTGTAACATTAACTTCTGTCCCCTGGTCAGGCTTGATACTTGTCTGTTATTTGTTGAGAACAAATTATTTGTAGCCTACAGTACAGTACTTACGACTTGTAGCAGTGAGCAGCAGACACAACCCAGTCCTCACTGATCAGGGAGCCTCCACAGAAGTGGTACCCAGAGTTCAGGGACACCGTGTGGGGCTGGGAGTGGGCCTCGCACTCATACCCTCCGACGATCTTGTCTTCCTCCGCAACTGAAAACAGAGGAAAGGCAGACCTTAGCTTATATCTTCATGGCTAGTCCCTTTGAAGTGGGACAATTTCAATTCTGCCACAATCTTCTTAAGTTAAAGTATTCTTTGCTCTCATATGATATAAATATTACTGTATTGTCAATAATATAACAAGGTGAAAGTCTTCCCTTTTTTCCAATGGCAATATTCATACTCACAAGCGGCTCCGATGAGCAGAACAAAGACCAGAGAAATCATGGTTGCTGTGTGATCCTGTCGATGAGAGGTGTTCACCTGCACCCTGCTATATATCCACAATCGTGAGAGCCGCCCCGTTCTTTGGGACTATTTCATTGGTCAAGAGTTAGCCATTGGGAAGCAAATGGTGGACCGCCAAGGTCAAGAGAATCTCGAAGTGAACATTTACTTTTCCATTGAAATCAATGTAATTTTTTCTTGATCCCAACCAGTACATACAGGTGCAACTCAAAAAAATTGAATATTGTGCAAAAGTTCATTCATTTCAGTAATTCAACTTAAAGGGTTAAACTTAAATATTATATAGACTCATTGCATTGTACATATGCATGATTATACTTTTCAGAGGGCTGACATTTCTGTATTTAAAATCCTTTTCTTATTGATTTCATGTAATATTAAACATTTCTGAGATATTTAATTTGGGGTTTTCATAAGCTGTAAGTCATAATCATCAAATGTATAACAAATAAAGGCTTTAAATATCTAGCTTTGCATGTAATGAGTCTATATAATATCTAACTTTAACCCTCTAAGTTGAATTACTGAAATAAATGAACTTTTGCACGATATTATATATTTTTTAGTTACACCTGTATTTGATCATCATTCCAGCTCTTCTGATGGTGTAAGAAATATAGAAATAATTATGTAATCATAAGGAAATGTTGTAGGCTACTGTAGTAAGCATTTGATCGAATATATTAATGGTTAGTACATGTTACATACTTTACTGCACATGTGCTCTTTGCTATTTCTTTATTAAATGCAACTCACTGTTCAATTTTGATTAGCTGTTTGTAGATAGTGTGGGCATAATCAATTTACTGTTACCACCTAATATGTAACAGGTAGATGGTATATACTGTAAAAGTTATGTTAAATGAAAGTGGTCAAATTTAATACAGATATTTCCCTTAATATAATGAATGTAATCCTAATTTAAATGATACGCTCAACTCTACAGAATGTAGAAGTATATGCATTAAATGGGTCATTATGATGCTTGTTAATGGGTTTAAAGTGGTCAAATTTAATACAAATATTTCCCTTAATATTTGACAATGCTATCTTTTCTAGTTTTCTCTTGTTCATACCATACATTTCAGGTAGGCTGGTACTCTCTGGACATCTTCAGAGTGTATGCTCATTTAACATGACTGTGACACAGCTGTGCCTTTCCCACACATGAGGTTTTCTTGTACTCAGTCAGGGTACCTTTATGTGTAATGCTCTCACAGACATAATTTATTCAATGTATGTGGCTTAAACCTTCACCATAATTTCACACTATGAGTTTTTCCTTAATCCATACACTGTATGCAGTTTGTACAGAACACTCAAAACTATGTCATTTATATAATTCTGGATTTAGGGCCAGTTTCCTGGACACAGATTAAGCCAAATCCTGACTAAATACAATAGAAAATCTAAATTGAAGATGCATTTTAGTCAAGGATTAGTCTTAATCTGTGTCATTGAAACCAGACATGGACTCAGAGGGAAGGAGACAGCAGGTAAGGAGGACGGAAAGCCAGTTGAATTAGCACATGCTTATCCTATGTATTAACACTGTAATAACTGTAGAAATAACATTCTATTAACTTAAAATTAACCTGTGCACATTTTAGAATAAAAAAACTGACGTTGTATTAATGTTGATGTTTGCTTGTATCCTTGTATCTACAACAGTAAAATACATGTTCCCAAATCTGGTTAACGCATTCAGGCCCTGAACACAGCAAAGACCTAGGTTCTAGGGTGCATGATAGCGTCGCGACCGCGCACCGGGATTTAGGGGATTTATACAGGGTGCATGATAGCGTCGCGACCGCGCACCGGGATTTAGGGGATTTATATGATATAAGGATGAGCTGTTATGTGGCGAGCGTGACGCGGGGGGTAACCAACCCCAACCCCCCCCCCCTCCCCCCCTCCTTATAGCAGCGAGAGGCCCTTTCCCGTTTTCGTGATTTCGGCCTCCCGTAAGAGAACGAACGGGCTCGGGAGAGAGAGTCACGGGCCCGCGAGCGCGGACGTCCCGGTCGCGCGGTCGCGACGCTACGGAGGCCGAAATCACGAAAACGGGAGAGAGAGCAGCGGGCCCGCGAGCGTCGACGTTTCGTGCGGTCTCACCGACGGTACGGCGGGGTCACCCTAAATCCCTAAAGGGCGCATGATAGCGTCGCGACCGCGCACCGGGATTTAGGGGATTTATACGTGAACAATCATCCTAAACGACACTTTTGACGTCAGACTTAACAAGCGGATAACAAAACAGTCTCCCTGCCACTTTTTTGGTAAACAGCTCAGGGATGAGGCTGGAGAAATGTGACCACTCTCAAATTCATAGACGGAGCTATGGATGCAAGCACTTGGCTCGGCCCGGCCTCAGATGTGTGCATCAGAGTCAGAGAGACAGGGGTGATGCTCTGGAATTTTTGTTCTGCAAACAGCTTCTCGCTGTGAATCTAGAGAATGAGAAAAACCAAACCAAGCACACAATGATGTTCCCGTACCAGCATATTTACAAATAACAAAACGGTCACACTTTACATTGTGTTGTTTTTATACCTCCTTTTATACCATTGTGTTGTTTGTAATACTCCAATAACATAATTAGAAACAATAACGTACAATCGGCATGGTAACAAATATTCTTAGGTGTCTGTCTGTATGTCTGTCTGTCTCACACACACACTCACACACACACACACACACACACACACACACACACACACACACACACACACACACACTAATAACAAAAAATAATCTTCAACATTGTTGTTACAGCAAGAGACTAATTTTGATGATTTTCTACATACATTACAATGTCTATTATAAGAAGTGTGATGATACATACAACCCTAATATATAATTACACAAAAACGATGACACACATTGTATTTTTTTTATTTTAAAAATGTAAGGAGAAGAAAGGAGAAGAAAGGAACAGGGTTTATCCAGTTTAGGCTTAAAGACACTACCAGTGACAGAATCTATAATCAGTGACGATGTTTGATTCTTGATATATGCCACAGTACAGTGAAAGTATATTGTAATGTTGTATTTGTTAGGATGTTTTAAAATGTACCTTTGTTGTTTTTGTACACATGTTTTATATTGTGTATACTGTGTTGTAATGACTTGCCTCTGTTTTGCCTCTTGGCCAGGTCATCATTGCAAATGAGAAACGGTTCTCAATTGACCTACCTGGTTTGATTTGATTTGATTTGATTTATTGTGGAATTAAAAAGACAGTTTCCAAGGGATAAAAACACATGATAAAGCGCAAGCGCTTATTTCCATCATGGTCCCTGATTGAGGACAGGACAGACAGTTACCATAAAACAAATGTACAGAACATGATAAAAACCATAAAAAAACAAACATAGATAGTTACACAAATTCCCTGCACTCCCTACCTATGACGTGTTTCTACTCTGTCATTTCACTGGCTAGCCAGTGCTTTGTTGCACGTCTAAAGCTTACCTCTCCCTCTAAGCTTTTTAGGGCCACTGGAAACTTGTTCCATTCTGAAGCTGCTGTAAATAAAAATGTATTAGTACCCATTGCTGTTCGGAATTTAGGTAAAATAAAGTCTGTAATTCCCTCTTCTGGTTGCATAGTTGTGCCTGAAGAGGGAATACAGACTTTATTTTACCTAAATTCCGGTTAAATAAAGGTTGAATAAAAATAAAATAAAGAAAGAGCATTTGGTGTTTTTTCTCCCGCATGTTGCTTCTGTCTTAGCTGCGTTGTGTTGGCTGTCTAATGACACATCTACATGTATTGTGTTGGCTGTACCGGTGTTGTGCCTCACACTCACATGTTGCTGAGATCTCCTTTCTCCAATCCAGGTTGATCTCAGAGACTGAACATTTCTTTGCAATCGTTTTCCCTTGGTATAAGTAGCCTTGACAACCAATGGTTCTCCAGCCTAATGGTCCTTCTCCTGTTTCCATAGCATGAGCAGGCTTGATGTACAAGTACACCCCCCTGGACATGACACTGGTATGTCGCAGGGTCTTACCCCCAATCCAACCCTTAATGCTGAGTGCCAAGCAGGGAGGCATCGGGTACCATTTGTTATAGTCTTTGGTATGACTCGGCCGGGAGTCGAACTCACAACCTCCCAATCTCAGCGGACACTTTATTTATTTATTTTTATAGTTATTTTTTCTGAGTGGAGCAGTCCCACTCATATTTTTCATTTTTATTGACAGATACAGTAGAGAATTAGACAGGAAGGATGGGTGAGAGAGAGAGGAGGGATGACATGCAGGATATGTCCCCGGACGGAATTGAACCGGGGACCCTGCGGTTACATGGTCAACGCTTAACCCGCTACGCCACCTAAGCTCCCCTCAGCGGACACTTTAACCGCAAGGCCACTGAGCTGGTTTCCCTTGGTATGGTACTGGTAAATTGACAAGGCAGTCGATTAGCATGGCAGAGCCACTACAACAACTAGATAATGAGACAGCCGAAAGCCACCGGTGCATGAGCGCTGACATGATATCAATTTGGACCGTTACATTACAAACATAATAAGGTTTGGCTGGTGAAGTTGTTAACATTAAGGGGTAAAATGTTCAAAGGGGGGGGGACTGTGCTAGAAATATGATTGATAGAAATATTGTCAACATTATAATACTTATGATACTGCTGTATTGCCAATGTAATAGGCCTCATGATACTTACGATACTGCTGTATTGCCAATGTAATATGCCTGCTTTATTGAAATGTACCATGGATTCTGTTGCTGGGCACTGTACTGCTTGGAAGTACTTGCAGTACTTGGCACCTGTTGTTTATACGGTTCCCACTGTCAACATCCCTATCTCTGCCCTTGATTATGTGCTTTACGGAGGACGGTTCGGAGCTGTGCCTCAGAGATTTCACTGAACGTTGTTGAGAGTGTCTCACCACTGGCAAGTGTAATACATGTCTATAGTGAATCCAGACCTTTGACTCCTAGTCTCACCTTTACCAGAAGTAATCAGGTGGATTTCCCTCAACGCTGTTTCCTTGTTAGCGGCAACACATCTCTAGTCTGAACTAAACAGACTCTGTTTCTGCTCCATGCGAGGAGTTTATGGATCGTTGCATTAAAGATCAGCTTCTGAAAATGTCTTGATCTAAGTGGTCTTGACTGGTTAACGTAAAGGAAATATAAAGGCTATGGTTAAATTGCTGTTGCGTAAATCTGGCTCTGATATTAGCCAGTGCCTCCCCAGACAGGATTTCCTTGCAATGTCTGAGACTGTTAGATACCATGCGGTCATTTAGATTAGGGATATTCAAGAGCAGGCTTGATAGATCTTTGTCTGCTGTTTAGACAAATGATGTTTAGAGACGACTGCTGGAGTGTAGCCACAGTCTTTTGTCTTTGCTTAAGCCTTTAAACCCGATTAGTAACCATACATATTTCTGCTCCAAAAACTGTCGATGCTCATTGAAGGTGGATTTATTTTTTCTCACACTTTATATATCTACATAACAATCTGAACATCCTGTTTGGGATGCATTTAAATATACAGACTTATTGCATTTAAATATACAGACTTATTGCATTTAAATATACAGACTTTAAAGCTAATTCAGACACTAACTGTGATGGATGTGTTAGTGTATAACTGAGTGTGTCTCTGTGGAGCCTCCGTGGAGCGGTGTGTGTGTGTGTGTGTGTGTGTGTGTGTGTGTGTGTGTGTGTGTGTGTGTGTGTGTGTGTAAGCTGTAAGAGCTACCATAGCTCAATTCCGAGACTTGGATTCAACACTGTGATCAACCAGCCTGCTTAGCACGCACACACACACACACACACACACACACACACACACACACACACACACACACACTAATAACAAAAAATAATCTTCAACATTGTTGTTACAGCAAGAGACTAATTTTGATGATTTTCTACATACATTACAATGTCTATTATAAGAAGTGTGATGATACATACAACCCTAATATATAATTACACAAAAACGATGACACACATTGTATTTTTTATTTTAAAAATGTAAGGAGAAGAAAGGAACAGAACAGGGTTTATCCTAGGATCAAACAGATGTTTTTGTATCTCATCCTGTGGTGAGGTTTGCAGATAAAAAGTTGGACCAACAGTCAAAACATTTACAAAAACCTATTCTTTGCTTCTTGTGCGGCTTTCCCTTTTTTTTCACATTTTGGAACCTGTGAAAAATCAGAAGCCTATCAAGCACACTTAAGTTGACTTCCTGTCAGCACACAGACTTTACTGATGCAAGAATTGATGTTTGCCCTTTCAGTAAGCTATAGAGAGAATTATTCCAGTTTTTGAAGCATTATTAGAGAAAGGGATTATTGTTCCACGCCCAAACAGTCCATGCTGCACCTCTATCTTCCAAACAGGAGAGAGCCAAACAGGAAGGCCAAACAAAAGTGTTGAGCTTCGTGCAGGATCATAACAAGGTCAATGAAGCAGTTCATGCACGTAGTACCCATATACAATTATGACAAAGGTACCTGGTAACAGTAAATTCTTCTCAGCGGTCAACCTAGCTAATGCATTATTTAGTATTCCTGTGCACAAGGATTCCCAATATCGGTTTGTCTTTGAATATACTGGCCAATTGTACATGTAGACACAGCCCCCCCCCCCCCCCCCCCTCCCCCTATTTGCAGCAGCCGTTAGAGATAATTTGGTAGGACTCAAATTAGATGGAGGGAGCAATCTTACAATACAATAATCCCCTGATAAAGAAACATGTAACACAGTGACTCTCTTGAAGTACTTAGCAGAACAAGGCCACAAAGCAAGTTTACAGAAACTACAGTTTGCAAAAGAGAAAGATTGGTATGCATTT
The DNA here is from genome assembly GCF_963989245.1 of Nansenia antarctica. Lineage (NCBI taxonomy): Eukaryota > Metazoa > Chordata > Actinopteri > Argentiniformes > Microstomatidae > Nansenia > Nansenia antarctica. Next base: position 12,592,562 of record NC_137674.1, read on the forward strand.
TTAATCATATATATAAAAAAAGAAAGCATATAATACATATTCTGTTAAAAGTTCAATCGTACTGAATTATGTCATTACTATACAAGTGCTAGAACGAGTAGCCATCAGATTTGTAATAACGGTGCTATAGACCTCACCATGAATGTCTTTCCTGCCCAGCTTAGGCTTAAAGACACTACCAGTGACTGACTCTGATGATACATACAACCCTAATATATAATTACACAAAAACGATGACACACATTGTATTTTTTATTTTAAAAATGTAAGGAGAAGAAAGGAACAGAACAGGGTTTATCCTAGGATCAAACAGATGTTTTTGTATCTCATCCTGTGGTGAGGTTTGCAGATATAAAGTTGGACCAACAGTCAAAACATTTACGAAAACCTATTCTTTGCTTCTTGTGCGGCTTTCCCTTTTTTTCACATTTTGGAACCTGTGAAAAATCAGAAGCCTATTAAATTATATGCCTTTGTTGTCTGAAAACCTGTCAAATGCATGTGGAAAACAGATAAAACATGTCCAATTAATGATAATAATTGAGGACAAGATATGGAATAGATGAAAGATGTTCCAGATGTTTCAGTTACTCACCTGAGAGATTTTCTTTGCCAGTTTGCACCGTATGCCCCTCAACTCCTCCATACCTCCACTGGGACAGTTAGACCATTTGAAAATGCATGTTGGCTGCAGAATGAAATTAAATGTAAGATGGAGTGAGTTACTTAAAAACATTTTGAAATTAAGTAAATGAGAGGGTTTGAATTGCTTACCTTTCTCTGCAGCTCCCTTCTCCCACAGTTATGGTTCTCCTTCAGTGCCTGTAGAAGATAGAACATGTTGTATATTTCTAACCTGTTGGCTACTAAAATGAAGAATAGTTATTGAGCAGGTTAAGACCATTTATTCAAAATACAAAAGTATACAGACATCAAAGCTGGACGCTGGTCTGGCAGAGAGAGAGGGAGAGAGAGAGAGAGGGGGAGGGGGACAGAGAGAGAGAGAGAGAGAGAGAGAGAGAGAGAGAGAGAGAGAGAGAGAGGGGGAGCTGCTTGGTCAAGAGGTCAGGCACAGAGAGAGAGAGAGAGAGGGCCTGAGAGGAGCGGCCTGAGAGAGAGAGAGAGAGAGAGAGAGAGAGAGAGAGAGAGAGAGAGAGAGAGAGAGAGAGAGAGAGAGAGAGAGGGGGAGCTGCTTGGTCAAGAGGTGAGAGAGAAGACCCCGATCTGCCCTTGTGCTCTCCTTTTCATGTCATATGCAAATATCTACCCCAGACCATAGCCTATCACCTTCACTAGAAATGGTCAAGGGGTGAAAAGGGGAGAGCCCAATATGATGTCACCTGGCCTTAAGTCAGGGGGCAGGTCACAGACGCAAGAGCCATTCCACAACACTCCCCCACAGACAGGCCCATATCATATACAATCCATGCATGTGTGTGTGTTTAAGTACAAATAAACTACAAACACAAGTGTCTAAAAATGAGAATAACACACCCCCACCCTGTCGTCAGTGACACATACTTTAGTAAGAACCACTAAAATTAAACCTGTGTTTGTTTAGGTTATCATATCCTGTTGAGTCTGAGATGGCGGAAAAGAGCGGGTGCCACGCCCTTTTCCGCCATCTCAAACTCACGAAGCCGTGAGTTTGAGATGGCGGAAAAGAGCGGGTGCCACGCCCTTTTTCGCCATCTCAAACTCACGGCGGGCGCCGGATCATTGTGAGGACTGATGATTGCACAGTTGTTCTGTGTAGATAGACCGGGGAGAGTTCAAGGTCACGGACCTTGTGCCATCTCAAACTCACGGCGGGCGCCGGATCATTGTGAGGACTGATGATTGCACAGTTGTTCTGTGTAGATAGACCGGGGAGAGTTCAAGGTCACGGACCTTGTGCCATCTCAAACTCACGGCGGGCGCCGGATCATTGTGAGGACTGATGATTGCACAGTTGTTCTGTGTAGATAGACCGGGGAGAGTTCAAGGTCACGGACCTTGTGCCATCTCAAACTCACGGCGGGCGCCGGATCATTGTGAGGACTGATGATTGCACAGTTGTTCTGTGTAGATAGACCGGGGAGAGTTCAAGGTCACGGACCTTGTGCCATCTCAAACTCACGGCGGGCGCCGGATCATTGTGAGGACTGATGATTGCACAGTTGTTCTGTGTAGATAGACCGGGGAGAGTTCAAGGTCACGGACCTTGTGCCATCTCAAACTCACGAAGCTGTGAGTTTGAGATGGCGAAAAAGGGCGGGTGCCACGCCCTTTTTCGCCATCTCAAACTCACGGCGGGCGCCGGATCATTGTGAGGACTGATGATTGCACAGTTGTTCTGTGTAGATAGACCGGGGAGAGTTCAAGGTCACGGACCTTGTGCCATCTCAAACTCACGAAGCCGTGAGTTTGAGATGGCGAAAAAGGGCGGGTGCCACGCCCTTTTTCGCCATCTCAAACTCACGGCGGGCGCCGGATCATTGTGAGGACTGATGATTGCACAGTTGTTCTGTGTAGATAGACCGGGGAGAGTTCAAGGTCACGGACCTTGTGCCATCTCAAACTCACGAAGCCGTGAGTTTGAGATGGCGAAAAAGGGCGGGTGCCACGCCCTTTTTCGCCATCTCAAACTCACGGCGGGCGCCGGATCATTGTGAGGACTGATGATTGCCCAGTTGTTCTGTGTAGATAGACCGGGGAGAGTTCAAGGTCACGGACCTTGTGCCATCTCAAACTCACGAAGCCGTGAGTTTGAGATGGCGAAAAAGGGCGGGTGCCACGCCCTTTTTCGCCATCTCAAACTCACGGCGGGCGCCGGATCATTGTGAGGACTGATGATTGCACAGTTGTTCTGTGTAGATAGACCGGGGAGAGTTCAAGGTCACGGACCTTGTGCCATCTCAAACTCACGAAGCCGTGAGTTTGAGATGGCGAAAAAGGGCGGGTGCCACGCCCTTTTTCGCCATCTCAAACTCACGGCGGGCGCCGGATCATTGTGAGGACTGATGATTGCACAGTTGTTCTGTGTAGATAGACCGGGGAGAGTTCAAGGTCACGGACCTTGTGCCATCTCAAACTCACGAAGCCGTGAGTTTGAGATGGCGAAAAAGGGCGGGTGCCACGCCCTTTTTCGCCATCTCAAACTCACGGCGGGCGCCGGATCATTGTGAGGACTGATGATTGCACAGTTGTTCTGTGTAGATAGACCGGGGAGAGTTCAAGGTCACGGACCTTGTGCCATCTCAAACTCACGAAGCCGTGAGTTTGAGATGGCGAAAAAGGGCGGGTGCCACGCCCTTTTTCGCCATCTCAAACTCACGGCGGGCGCCGGATCATTGTGAGGACTGATGATTGCACAGTTGTTCTGTGTAGATAGACCGGGGAGAGTTCAAGGTCACGGACCTTGTGCCATCTCAAACTCACGAAGCCGTGAGTTTGAGATGGCGAAAAAGGGCGGGTGCCACGCCCTTTTTCGCCATCTCAAACTCACGGCGGGCGCCGGATCATTGTGAGGACTGATGATTGCACAGTTGTTCTGTGTAGATAGACCGGGGAGAGTTCAAGGTCACGGACCTTGTGCCATCTCAAACTCACGAAGCCGTGAGTTTGAGATGGCGAAAAAGGGCGGGTGCCACGCCCTTTTTCGCCATCTCAAACTCACGGCGGGCGCCGGATCATTGTGAGGACTGATGATTGCACAGTTGTTCTGTGTAGATAGACCGGGGAGAGTTCAAGGTCACGGACCTTGTGCCATCTCAAACTCACGAAGCCGTGAGTTTGAGATGGCGAAAAAGGGCGGGTGCCACGCCCTTTTTCGCCATCTCAAACTCACGGCGGGCGCCGGATCATTGTGAGGACTGATGATTGCACAGTTGTTCTGTGTAGATAGACCGGGGAGAGTTCAAGGTCACGGACCTTGTTATCGTCCATATTTACAGGCATTTTTCTTTACCAACAGTCCTTGAGAGCTTGTTTGAGAGAGACGTGCGTCTCTGCCCTTTGCCGGTTCGAAGCGCAGTGTTTGATCGACTTATCTCCTCTCGGCTACCTTTACCGTTCGGAGGTGGTTCACAGTAAACCCAAAATCGATAACCAAACGTTAGATGCAAAACCTTCCCCACCGACCCACATCACAGTGGGTTTGATCAGTGTCACGGTGTGGGGACTGCGGAGGAAGCGCTAGACTAGTCTGCGCATGTTCTGCGGAGCCTCCTACTACGTGTCCCTCTCGTGAAGCTATCACAACCCAGTCCCCTCATCTACATCCCTCCGGCACAGAGCAGCTCCTCTATAAACAGCCGGCGGCCACGTACACGATCGCGTCGTGTCGTTCGCCGGCCGCGGACAACGTCCGAGGGACTCGCGCCGTTAAAACCCGACGTTACGTTTACCGCCGACTCTGTCGTTTCTCGTGCGGTTTTCCTCTCTCGATAAACGTCTCTCTGCGACGGCGGCGGCGGCGGTACGATCGCGGACGTGAGTCTCGGCCCGAGACCTCCTCGTCTCTCTTATCGTGTTTACCGGAAGGATCGCTCGTGTTTGCGCTCCGCGTGGACGGGATTTAGGGTGACCCCGCCGTACCGTCGGTGAGACCGCACGAAACGTCGACGCTCGCGGGCCCGCTGCTCTCTCTCCCGTTTTCGTGATTTCGGCCTCCGTAGCGTCGCGACCGCGCGACCGGGACGTCCGCGCTCGCGGGCCCGTGACTCTCTCTCCCGAGCCCGTTCGTTCTCTTACGGGAGGCCGAAATCAGGAAAACGGGAAAGGGCCTCTCGCTGATATAAGGAGGGGGGGGTGTTTTTTGGCTACCCCCCGCGTCACGCTCGCCACATAACAGCTCATCCTGGATTTAGGGCCAGTTTCCTGGACACAGATTAAGCCAAATCCTGACTAAATACAATAGAAAATCTAAATTGAAGATGCATTTTAGTCAAGGATTAGTCTTAATCTGTGTCATTGAAACCAGACATGGACTCAGAGGGAAGGAGACAGCAGGTAAGGAGGACGGAAAGCCAGTTGAATTAGCACATGCTTATCCTATGTATTAACACTGTAATAACTGTAGAAATAACATTCTATTAACTTAAAATTAACCTGTGCACATTTTAGAATAAAAAAACTGACGTTGTATTAATGTTGATGTTTGCTTGTATCCTTGTATCTACAACAGTAAAATACATGTTCCCAAATCTGGTTAACGCATTCAGGCCCTGAACACAGCAAAGACCTAGGTTCTAGGCCCTGGACAATCTAGACAATTTGATGGCAGCTACTAGATTGTAATCAAGTGCAATACTGAAACACAACTGTGAACATTTCAAACCTGCAAACTGCGACACTTTAAATGAATGTGCAATAACACTATGTGCAATATGACAACCCTTGTGTACATAAGGTTCAGAATAGGAAATGTTAGGATATTTATAGCATAGCATAGAGTACAGCACAGTGTTTTATTTGTATAGTATAGTATAGTGCAGGGGTAGGCAACCTTTTTGATATGAAGTGCCATTTTTTAATTTTCTTGTTAGTCAGTGTGCCAACCACAATATCAACATTAATTATGACTCGACATCAAACCAAACCAAACAGACCAACAGATCTGCAATTTTATTCCACAACATGAACAACAATTTTCAGCAAAGAGCTATGTATGCAAAGCCATGTATGCTAAATAAACCTAAAAATGTAACTAACTGAAACTTGAACAAAATTACCAACATAACATCTAAGACAACTAAACTTTGTGATGCGTAGCACAACTTTAAGCAAATTGGAGCGCTCAATTTCGCTCAAGTTGCTAACTGCGCTCCCTATGGTTATCATTTTAATAAGTAGGCCTAACTGGAGGGTGATTATACAAGGGTCTTACTTGTATGAATTATAATTTATATTTATATAATTATTTGGTTGTTACTTACATTTTATTATTTTATTCCAACCACAACAAACATATATTTTTTTGGGTTGCAAAGAGCTATGTATGCAAAGCCATGTAAACAGTCCTAACAATCAATGTGATCCCTGGCCCTGTTTTCCTTTGCTCAACTCCATTATCTGGGGGTGGTACTTGGTCACTTTAAGTTGCACACAATTAATGCAACCGCTCCCCTCTGTTTCCCGACCATGGCAGGGGCACCATCTGTTGTCACTGCAAAAATCCTGCTAATATCAATCCCTCGCTCCACAAAATGCTCGATAAGAACTTTAGCGATGTCCTCACCTTTTGTTGTTTCTGGCATTGGTTTTAGGCAGCAGAGCTCCTCCCTTACAGCAGAATCACAGTATCTTGCTATGACAGCCAGACGTGGCATGTCATTCACATCTACGCTCTCATCAAGTGCGAGGCTAAACACTGTCGCATCTTTCAAACCAGCGGTCTGCTGCGCTTTCACGTTTTCTGCCATTTCTCCTATTCTTCGTTCCACACATCTGGCTGACACTGGGATGTCTTTTATTCTTGATTTTATTGTGTCTTTGTTTGATAAGCCTTCAAACAAAACATCTGAGCTACAGAGGAAAGCCTCCTTAATATATTCTCCATCAGTGAATGGCTTTCCACGTTTCGCAATGCAATGAGCAATGCGAAAGCTTGCTTCAGTTGCGTGATTTTTAGCAGTGGCAAATGCTTTAAAGGTGCTGGCCTGCTTCCCATACCTTGACACAGCACGTCTTATTGATTCGGCCTTGTCTGCTTCATCCTTGAACGACTTGAGTTATATTGATACAAGTATCGAATCGAATTCAGAATTTTACTTTGAAAATTGGCGCCAGAATACGGCTCTCGTGGAGTGGATGAGAGACTAGAGCTGCATTCGTAAATTCGCCCTGAGAGCGCCGGAGCGTCCCTGAGACTGCCTCTAGTCCAATCAAATTACTTGGTCCCATTGTGACATTGAACCCAGTGTGCGCGAATTTACGAACGCGGCCAACATAAAAAAACAAAAAAAACATTCTCCCATTCTCGCACTTATTGATTAGCTGTCGCGTGCCACTGTTTAAGCTGTCGCGTGCCACTGCTGGCATGCGTGCCATAGGTTGCCGACCCCTGGTATAGTGGATAGTGTACATAGCCTTTATTTATGTAAACCAGCTCTTTTCCCCTCTTGTTTTTAGTATTTTTTTCCTAGCACCAGGGGAGCCCCCCCTCCTAAATTTCGTTGTATGGTACCTGTACTGTATTAATGACAATAAAGACCATTCATTCATTCATTCATTCATTCAACTGATTTTTAGACGATTATGTCAACAATTGATTCCATACGTTAGTGTAAGTGGATTTGTGTGATTTACGTAAGAAGGTAATCCTCATTACTCTCGAATTACGTGGCGATTACACAGTATTAGGCAATCATAGCCTACTGTGGTTATGGTAAATGATAGTTGTTTGTTTGAGTTAAATATAGGTTGTGTGACGGTAAATGATAAGTGGTTAGTGTGGTGTTATGCAGTGTGCGAATTAAATCACGGTGTGCGGGGGAGCCCAGGGATTAAAGCAAAAAAAAAAAAAAATCTCCTGACGGAAAAAAAAAAATTCTGGCCAAATCGGGGCCGGCTTTCCGTGCGCAAAGCGCGCGTGCGATTTTCCGTTCTACGTTCTAATGCTTTGACTTTTCTTTCGAAAAATGTGAATACATTTCCGCGTTGTCGAAAATCAATGACACATCGCTAGTCAACTAACACGGCTTGTTTTATGAGCCTGCTAACAATGTAAAGTAGTGTTGTAGTTAACTAGGTAGCAGTCCAATCCATTACGTTGCAGTATTTTGGCTTGACTAGCAAGTTTGTGTTGTGATTCTCAACAACGTTGAAACGTAGTTTCACCTTTTTCCATATTTTTAAATAATAAATGTGTGGACTGACGATGTAGCGCAGCCTAACTTAATCAAATAATTATTTAACATAGTTTTATTGTGATAATTATTCCCCCCTCCTCCCAGACTTACAAGGTCACATTATTATTGGATTGGTTGTTTGCGTGCCGGGTGAAGTTAGCTAAACATTTAACCTGCTAGCAAGAGAAACATCATGTCACTCTCCAAAGGTCTAAAGAGGAAAGTTGACGGTGGAAACAGGGCATTTAGGAATGGACAGTGAACTATGCGTTCATCCTACCTGGTTTCATCAATGCAAAGCCGTTGTGAGACTCACATTTTCCGAGCTCACAATGAATGTTCCCTTCCACCTATACATGCGAGTCGTCCTTTTCGTCAATGAATGTGATAAAGACGGACTAGAGGAATCGATTGGTGCATAAAAACCTTGAGAACTGCCGGATTAAAGTGACGTCCATAATAATAATAAATAATAATAATAATACATTAGACTTATAGCCAGGCGCGGATCTATGGGTGGGCCTGGGTGGGCCTAGGCCCGCCCAGATTGACAGCTGGCCCACCCAGTCAGATTCATAAAAATACATTTTTTTTTATAATAATTTTTTTTTATTTTCACTAACTAACTGTAATGTGAATAGTTTTGTCTTGGAAATGATTAAAAGTATGTATTAATACTAATAATATTCAACTTCCTCTCTTACGTTTACATTGCTTCCTCTTTTACGTTTACTCTGATTGTTCAGTTGACCTTGACCAGTTGTTCAGTGTGCGCGCTACGATGGCTAAACAGCTAACATTGTCCCGCTTTCTTAAAAAGCCACGTCTGGAAGTCAGTGAAAATAATGAAAGTTTGGACCAGGCCTTGTCTAGAAATCTTATTTATTCACAATAACAGATGATGACGCCACACGCCGACGTGCGGAGAGTCCGAGACAGCGCTGTAATAGTTCGGTGAAGTATATTTTTTATGAGACTTTCCAAGATTAAAACGAAGAGGGGGAACATTTGTGTGGAACAACATTGTGTATGCCTTCACTGGATATAATAATATAATACAATAGAAGCACACAACTTTACACAACAATATATGTGTATACACCAGTTTACATAAATCCCCTAATAAGCAGCGTTAAGTTTTGTAATAAAATGATGGATCACCACAACTGGTCCGAGCCAGGTACATAACATGTATGATTCAACTTGAGCTTTCGGTTTGCACTGGACTGTCAACACCCACAGTTAAAAGCTTGCAAATGATAATACAGGCATTTCTTATTACAATTTCTATACTTGGTCCTCCATAGTTGATGGTTATTGGTTAATTCATTGACTATTGCGTGCGCTTGAATGCCTTGCGTGTGTGTATTATAATAACTTGTTTGGCTGTCCGTTGCATTCTCTGGGTAGACAGGTACTTTATTTATTTTCCGTTCGTTTCATGGTCTGCATAGTGATCTCCTCCAGTCCCTGCGAATATTTTGCGTGTGTGCGTGCGTGCGTGTGCGTGTGTGTGCGTGTGTGTGCATGCGTGTTGGTCGTACCCAAATGTTTTGAGCACCCACGGGCAGAAACATAAATCGACGCCTATGATCGCGAGCCCGGTTGTGTTCCATCCATCTGGCTGCTCATACATAGGTCTAAAACGTGCGGTGATGAGTTTCACTCAGGCCTACCCAGATTTTTCCAGGCCTACCCATCAGCCACTTTCTGTATCCGCCACTGCTTATAGCGCTTTTCTAGACACTCAAAGACGTCCATATCACCAGATAGCCAACAAATAGTGACCGATGGGAGATGCCAGTTTTCTCATTAAGTGAGATTTAATAGCCTAATATTATTTTTTCTATTTTTAATGAATGGCTCATTGTAATTAATATCCCTGGTAATGTAGCGTGTTTGCTCTGTCGTTTCAGGAGCATATAGGCTAAGCGGATTCAGCTTTTTTTTTTTTTGGCGCCGATTTAGTTGTCAATGTTTTTCATCAAATTAAACTGCATTTGCTTTGTTACTGTTCACATGTGTGGTGCAGTCACATTCACATAGCCTATAAGTAAACATTAAGTTTGAATTATTTACTGAGCTGGCTTTTTAAACCACACACCGCATGTCGGCTATTTCAGCAGCACGCACCATGTCCACCTACTTATCACTATGAGGGGTTCAACGTCAGTGCACCCCGCTCTGTTACCTTCGCATAGTTGTAGCCAATAAAGGCCTATATGTAGGCTATATAGGCTATTATATAACATTTATATACCTAATACCAACATCAAAATAGATTGTATGCCTCTACAAATCATATTACACCAGGTAAAATCCGTCACAACTTGGAATAAATCCATCGCAATTTGGAATATTTTAGAGCTCCCCCAACATTTCACAAACCATGTTTCCAGGGGAGCTCATGTCACCACTAGGGGAGCTATAGCTCCCCGAGCTCCCCCTTATTTCGCACCCTGGTGTTATGTATTAACAACATTAAGACTTCAGTTCCCAGCATGCACCAGCAGAGTTACGCATGCGCAGTCGTGTATGTATATACTTGAAGACGGTTTACTGTTGTCGCTTACCGGCACGTTGATATGGTTAATTAAACAGAAGACTTAAAACCCTCGCCTGGTTTGTTATACAATACAACTACGAACATAACACGGTGTCAGGAGCGGTCGTTGGCAAGGACAAAGACAGGACAAAGTGGAAAACTACTCTGCAATTTGACACGAAAGAGTGATAGAGTGAATGAAAACGGAGAAAACCCGTTAAACATGAGAGGGAGCCAGAGAGCCTACACATGGCGTGAGTAGCGGGAAGCTAAAAGAAATGTAACGATTATGCTAGCAGCTTAGTTCAATGTAACGATATGCTAGCAGCTAGCTAGTTCAAGGGATGTCTGCTGATAGTGTCAGTGATAGTGAAACCAGAGTATCCGTGGTGTCTTGAAAAGTATTAAAAGTTGATAAATCAATTTTGGGAAAATCAAGACCCTTAATAAGTATTAAAAAGTCTTATCACGATTTTATGAGGTCTTGAATTTTGTAGGTATTTTTCTGAATTAGACTCTGTCCAAAGAGTTTGAGTCCTAAAAACTTTTAGTAAAAGTTCGTGAATTTATTAGTTTTATTCAAAAAACAAAGATGAACCGGACATTCTGTTGTATGATAGTGGTCTAGTCTATTGCAAACTAAAGCTGTTAAGTTAAATGTGTCACTGATGTAAACGGTTACAGCTCCAAGTGGCGGTGAGGTCTGGAAACATATTGACAAGGTCTTTAAAAAGTCTTAGAAAGGTATTGAAATTAACCTCAAGATTCCTGTATATACCCTGAGTAGGTAACATAGACACGGCTGTTCTAGTGTCAACTGTCACTTAGATCCAACTGTCACTTAGATCCAACTGTCACTGAGATCCAACTGTCACTTAGATCCAACTGTCACTTTCAAATTAACCTCAAGATTCCTGTATATACCCTGGAAACGGAGGAACAGTTAACACAAGCAGATGATAATATTGTTCCTGGAGACAACCAAGTTATTGAAGTAGTAGAAATCCCTGTTTTATTTTATTTTTATTTAACCTTTATTTATACAGGTAAAAAACACATTGAGCCCCAAGGGCTCATTTTCAAGTGTGACCTGTTCACAGGCATACAACAACAACATCCACCACAAACAAATACAATACAACACCTGGCCTACATAGTCTAAAACTAAACTAAAACTACATAGTCTAAAACTAAACTAAAACTACATAGTCTAAAACTAAACTAAAACTACATAGTCTAAAACTAAAACTAGTCTAAAACAGTCTAAGATAATCTAAAACTTTCCGTCAGTATAGTCTAAAACTACTACCTCAACCTGTCGTCATGGATAAGCTTACTCCACCTGTATGCAGTTGACTGGTAATATTGCTGATAACTGGAAACGTTTCAAGCAGAGATTCAACACATATTTAGCTGCAAGTGGAGCTGGGGGTAATGATGGAAAACTGAAAGCGTCCATTTTTCTACATGTTATTGCCCAGCAAGCACAAAGACGTTATAAAGACGTCTTTCAGAGACGTCCAGGACTAGGCCAGATCACATGTCGTTTAGGGGATTTTTTTGACGTCTTTTCAGGACGTCAGTTCAACGACTTTTTGGTGACCTAAAACAGCTGGTTGTATTCTGGTCACCAAAAAGTCGTTTAAATTACGTCCTGGAAAGACGTAAAAAAAAAATCCCCTAAACGACATGATCTGGCCTAGTTCTGGACGTCTCTGAAAGGCGTCAACACAACGTCTTTAGAACGTCTTTTTGGCTTGTTAATGGGTTTAAAGGGGTCAAATTTAATACATTTAAGCCGGTTTCACAGACAAGGCTTAAGCCTAGTCCTGGACTAAATCACACTTTCAGGGCCAGTTTCACAGACAAGGCTTAAGCCTAATCCTGGACTAAAAAGCATCTTCAATGGAGATTTTACATTGAAAGTGTGATTTAGTTCAGGACTAGGCTTAAGCCTTGTCTGTGAAACCGGCCCTCAATGTAAAATCTCCATTGAAGATGCTTTTTAGTCCAGGACTAGGCTTAAGCCTTGTCTCTGAAACCGGCCCACAGTATATTTCCCTCAAATAATATATTCAGTTATATGTGTATACATGGATTTTGTTTTGCATAGAAAGCAGTCATAGAGTCTGGACATAGAGTCAACAATTCTAGATGTTGGTTAATTTACTTAGCTCAAAGTTATTATTAACATAGGTGACTGCTTAGGACGCCTGTAAGCATTCTCTAGATAATGAGAGAGACTATATTCAATGGTGTTGTGTATGTTAAATAAAATGCCAGAGGTGTGCCAAAATGACTCATTAAATTGAACATTCCTCTATATTGTCAAAATTAGTCACCTGCCATACATACAGTATACATAACAAGTCATACAAATGTATGTCACCCATTCCTATCATGTTTGTAATGTATTAGTTACGTCTTGAACACGTCTTGTGTAGTTTAACTGTCAAAACACCACATACAGTAGTATTACCTCAGTGGTAAAACCCCCAAAATGTACCACTTAATATTTAATATTTCACCCCTTTGTTAACATGAATAACTACTGTTATAAAGCATTTGTTAGTGCCTTAACGAAGCATGAACAAGGCATTATTAATGCATGAGTTACTATGGCATTAATCCATGTGTATCATATTGTAAAGTATTACCATGTAAAATGTTACCAATACAACATTCATTTAGTGTTGTGTTAGTCATGTGTCTGTGTAGTTATAGCACTCTAGCAGAGGGGTGAGAACTCTCTCTCTCTATTCTCTACCCTGAGGGGGAAACGAAACGACTGACTCCAGAATGGGAGGAGAATGAGGGAGGAGAGAAGAGGGCAAGAAAAGTTGTCTCCTGCAGTCTCTGCCTCATTTGGGTTTTTGGAAACGGACAGATCAGCGAGAGGAGCATAGCTAGCCTTGTAAAACCACAAAACAAAACTCACATTTCTGTTGAAGTGGGTTTGCTTGACAAGGCTAGGGCACAACAACAGGCCTTCTAGAACCATACCAGGACCACCGAGCAACAGACAGACAGACTGATCTACATCGACCCCTCACCCCTTCTCTCTCTCTGTCACAGCGCCTCTGAAGACGTCAGAGACCTTGTTCGAGGGGTTTGAGAAGATGGCGAAAAAGCAGAACAAGGAGCAGGTACCCCCACCTGCCGAGCCTCAACACAAGAAACCCCCAGCGGGCAAACCCAAGAAACCAGCCCCTGCCACGACCACGCCCAGCTCCACTCAGCACAAGACCTTGGAGGATGCCTTCAAAGCTGTGAGTATTGAAATACACCCTGTGTTGAAGGGGGGGACGAATCTTGGGCAGAAGTCAGATGTTGAATCACAAATCTCATATAAATAACTTTATGTCTTTTTGTTTTTACTAATGTTTATTTTTTATTCCCTAATCGTATGTCTCCATCTCTCCACCTTCCCCACACTATTTTCCTCACTCTATCTCTCTCTCTCTCTCTCTCTCTCTTCTTACCTCACCCCCTCCAAATTTCTCTCTCTTGCTCTGTCTCAGTTGGAGATTGTGGAGTTGAAGCAGCAGTTGGAACGCAGTCAGTCTCTGTTCCCAGAGAACCCGTCCGTGTGGGTCAAAGACCTCGCAGGGTATCTCAACCACAAACTGACCGCTCCAGAGATCGAGCCTACACTGAGCAGCTATGCTCACGGTCAGTAAGACTAACCTAAACCTTTCCCATTGGCTACAACCATAACCCTAAGTTTGGTCGTAACCCCACCCTTTTCTTTGTGACTGCTCCCAGATTACCCATACTGCCTTGCGGGGAAGGAGCTGAAGGGCGTAATCAAGGCCCTGATTGTCCGATGCAGTGACAATCGGCAAGACTTCTTTGACCATTGCGTCTATACCATGCTCAGGGAGCTGGACAAACAGACAGGTACACAGACAAACACAAAGACACTGCTGCTACGACTATTTATATATTGTCATATGATCTGATAAAAATGAAATAACAATCTCCCTTTCCCTCTTGTCTCTAGGAGAACCTCTCCACGGCTACAGAGTGTGTATTCAGGCCATCCTACAGGACAAGCCCAGAATAGCCACCCAGAACCTGGCCGATGTGAGTCTTGCTTTGTGTGTCTGTTTGTGAAAAGTTGAATCTGTCCGGGGTCAGTGTGGGTGGGTCACTGCTCTAGGGGCCCTTGTCTGCTACCCTGTCTGCACTTTTTTGAAACCGTTTTTGAGCAAGAGCACGTTGCGTTGATTTAGCTGATGGAAGACGATGTGGTCACAATGTTTGAACTGCACAATCTGAAACCACCCAGTGCCTGTATTGGCTGTTTGCTATAACCTCTCCCCTTCCACCAATCCCCCCGCCCCCTCTCTCTCTTTCTCCATCTCTCTTTTTTTCATCTCTCCCTCTCTTTCTCCATCTCTCCCTCTTTTTCTCCATCTCTCCCTCTCTTTCTCCATCTCTCCCTCTCTTTCTCCATCTCTCTCTCTTTCTCCCTCTCTTTCTCCCTCTCTCTCTCTTTCTCCATCTCTCTCTCTTTCTCCATCTCTCTCTTTCTCTTTCTCCATCTCTCTCTTTCTCTTTCTCCATCTCTCTCTAGTATC